>NW_022900928.1:127297995-127350563 GCF_012274545.1 Fukomys damarensis | reverse complement strand
AAAAAAAAAAAAAAAAGAAAAGAAAAAAGGGTAAATGATCTTTTTTACCAAATGAGGATGTTCATCCTCGGAACTTCCATTGAACAAGAATGGATGTGATTCTGCATTTTTGTAAGAGCCCAGATTGTATAAGTAGCTATGATAAATATCCTCAGATTTGGACCGTGATGATAAGATGGATTCTTCATCTCATTTTCAAATTCCCTTAGACCATTCTTTCAGAAAGTTTTCAGAAGCCTCAGAGGGCACAAGTTCCTTTCAACTTGGTATTTCTCAACCAGGCTCCATATTAGAATCATGTGAGAAAGAGTTTAATAAAATATAACTTCTCAGAGATTCTGATATAATTGGTCTTTAGTGGGAACCAAGCTCAGAGTTTGTTAAAAGATCTTTAGGTGGTTTTATTGTGCAGTCAGCACCAAGCTTAAAATAGTACATTAAATTAAAACCATGCAATCCTAGCACCAGCCATTGAACAGAGGATCAAAAATGCTTTTTAAATCCACTCTAGTACATGAACATAAAAAAGTGAAACACATTCCTTTTTTAAAGGGAAAAAAATCAGTTTCTTTCAGCTTGGATAGAAAGAAAGGGTTGGTGCTTTCTGAATGCAAGAGGTGTCACCCAGTGCTAACGAATTATAACAGAGGATGTTGGGGCAGATGTGCTTTTGATTGGACTGCATTTTCTAATCATCGGGTGGAAATTGTGCTCAGCAGACTGTGTCTGACTATATCAGAGCATAGAGAAGTGCGTGGAATGAATACATGAGAAGCCTGGCTCTAGGAAAACCATCAGAGGAACTAAAATTCAACACCTGACTTAAATGTGCATAGTAGGGACTGTACAGAATAAAAAATAGTTACTAAGGGATTTGTATGGACCAAACAATGCCCTGGATTCTGGAGATGAAGACAAAAATGGTGAAGGCACAGGATGTCTTGCTGGAGAGACTGTCCATTACTGATGGGTGTACAACCAGAAACTGACCTCATTCAGGTGAAGACAAGAGGTCACCTGAATCATCCAGAGAGAGGTGTGAGACTGACTGGAATGAAAGGGAGAAAAAACACAGAAAATAGGTTTCAGCACCAGACACACTATGGTTTTAACCTGCCAGGTTTAGCCACATATTGTATTAACCACTAGAAGAGCCTCAGTTTTCACATAGTAATGAGGTGACTGCACTCACCATACTGCTGGAAGGATTATTAGTTATGAATATTATATGCCTAGAACAGATCACTGTCCCACTAGAAATGGTAGATTTAGGGTGAGCACAGGAAAGGGGGCTATAATGTTAGTGTGACTGGGTAACTTATCATCCAAATTGGGACATTTTTTTAAGTGAGATAATAGACATTACAATATTTACACAGCAAGAATAGTCTCAACTTGGAAGGTCTGGGGAAAGCATTATATATGGTCACCACATATATGATACTGACACAAATTACTACAAGATATCATTGATCAGGGAGCAAGGGAAGAGGACTTGAACCATACTGCTTGGGTTTAAATCTTGTGAGCATCATTCACTAACTATGCGATTTTGAGTGAGTTAATTAGCCAATGTGAACTTGGCTCTCTCTATTACAAAATGAGCACAGTAATAGCATGTACATTATAAGTAAATATGTAAATTAAGTGTTTAATATTTGTGATGTCTTTAGATGTTCCTGTAGGGCACACATACTTAGGAAGGTTTAGTCAATATTATTGTTGCTAGAATGGTGAAAGATTGAAAATCATTAGTGAGGTAAGAAGAAGACTATGGAAATCAATTGTTGCTAATGAAATAAAGGACTTTCAGAAGAGAAGAACTCAATTCACCAGATGAGGAAACAAGCTAAGCAGTGGTGACTTTTGAGAGTAATTTATCTGTGTAACAGAACCCAAAAATATGTAGCTGAGGGAACAGTAAAGAAATGTAGGCTTTGCCTGGAGAAAAGTCTTCCTGAAGATGTGGCAGTAAAAAAAGTAGGACCCAGGTAGTTGGAAACTGGACAGCAGGAGAACTGAGGAAAGAGTGCAATCCATTGAACCTTCTTGGTGATCAACTGGCGGGTATGCAGGGAGAGAGTGGGTTTGAAATAGAGGAGAGTAGGAGTGATTAATGACCAGAGTTCATGAGCCAGAGATAGAATTAAGTCAGAGAGGTTGATTCAATTTTAGAAAGATGGGGAGAAATTACCCAGATATTCGTTAGGCTTTTGGCTATTGAAATGAGAAAACAAAGAATGGGACTGGATATAGAGGGATGTTTTCATAGAAAGCCAACTTCTCCCATGGGTTGCTGAGCCTTTGCTGTTCTTTGGAGGAGTTGGGTCTTCCTCTCATATCATCTACATAGACAACTTGGCATTAGCCTATTTAATTGGCTTTCACTCTACATAGCAATTAGGGACAATAAAAATAAATTATCTTGATTCTGTACCTTTTAACTGCTGCTATCCAGTTATGCTCCGCTTCTTGTCCAAACTTTCTGAACATTAATCTAAATCTGCCTTCTCACGTGGCTGACTCTCATTTATTTTCAAGCCTATTGCCACCAGGCTGCTGTCCCTCACCCCACCCCACTGTGTTTTACGGGTAGCTATTTTGTTTTCACATTGAGAAATGAATGGAGATTTGCCATTGATTGTCTTACTAGACTCACTGGCCTCAGCGTCTCTCTCTCTCTCTCTCTCTCTCTGGATGTTCTTAGTTCTGTTTCTACATCCCTGAGTGATGCTTCTCTCTTATCTACAGCTACTTGCTGTAAACCTACCTCCAACTGTGTTGTTCCTCAGGGCTCTGTCTTCAGCTCAATATAATTATTACTTTCCATGGTCCTCTGGATGGTATCACTCAAATGTTTCAAATTAATCTAGAGTTTCAATTTCCATCTCCAATTCTTTGCTTAAGCAAGTATTTGGGATCTCACACAGGCACCCAAAGTTCAGCATTTCTAAAATTGAATTAATCACTGAATCATTCCCTCTTGCCTACAGCCCAAAACCCTGCTTAGCATGAGTTCAAGTGTAGGTTTTGAAGGTAGAGTCCCTGAGCACAGTTTTTAGCTTTATCATTTTTGCTCATGCTGAAAAGAAGAAAAAAAAAGTCAGACATTTAACATTGCTATGCTACTCCCTTTTCTCTTGACAATAAATATAATAAATTCTTTCCTGACTGTTGTAAGGATGAAGTTTTAAAACTCATATTGAAGGATGCCCACTGTGTGTGCTCCGTAACACTGGCTATTAATGCTATTTCAATATTAATGTGCTCTCCTTTCACTGAGGAATTACTGCTTCCTCAGTGACTGAAGCTAGAAGCTCAGGGGAAGTTTCTTATCCTTCCTTCCTCGCTGTCTGCATTTCATCAAAGACTAACCCTCAGTGATTTTAGCACTTTAGAATTTCTTAAATGTGTCTTCTCATCTCGTTTGTGATAGTATTCTTTTAAATTAAGCACTAATCAAGCATTTTCTGGATTACTGACACAATCTCTCCAAAGGTCCCCTGGACCCCAGATGTATCACCCTCAGCTTCATTTTAAAGCCAGTCTCCAGAGTGATTCACTTCCAAGTCGCATATGACACTGTCACATCCAACTTGAAAACCTGTAGATAATCTGCATGCCTTACTCAAGTAAGTGAGCCTTTCACTAAGCGAGAAAGTCAGCTAGAACTCAAGGCAAATCCTTGAAGCAGGTATAGGAGCGCCATGGGGTCCTGGATACACAATACTCATTCTGCAGGATTAAGTGGACTCCCAGAGAAAGGAAGCGGATGGCTGATAAGAAAGGGGCCAAACATAGGAACCTCTTTTTCTCCTTACTCTCTTTCTCACAGTGTCATGCCTCTTTCATGCAGTACCTGCGTGGGGGTGCTGGGGTATGCACATGAATACAGATGCTGCTCAAAACAGGAGCAGGGGCCGCTCTCCACTGATAGTGCAAAGGAAAGGAATGTTTTGAAGGAGGTGGGAGAGGCTTTGGTTAAGAAGAAAATGCCCCAAAAAGTAGAAACATGAAAAAATTTAGTTCATCCTGGAAAAAAGAGATTTTAAAATAAGGTAAAAGAATAAATGGTGGCAATGTTTGGCCTCAGGAAAAATTTTACACACACACACGCACACACACACACACACAAATGTATGTATATTTTATACAAATATATATATATTATTTATATATAATATATTATATATATAATTTCCCTATGGAAAATTTATTGTGACAATTTAATTTTCAGATAGGATATCAAAACAGAAATAAATCATTTAAACACTAATTTTAAGTGTTATGGGGACAAAGTAAAATTAGAGTTAAGAAGCCATAACACCTAATACAGATTTAAAAAAAACAACAACACACCATGTCGAAGACCGACGTGGGAGAAGAGGGTAAGGAGTTCGCTATCCAGAGTTTTCACTGGATAATGATGGATAGTATCTCGAAGCAACTTTTGGTCATGATGAAAAAAACAGTTTCCAGAAGACTTTGAGCAGATTTCCTCCTATGTCTCAGGATTTTTGTTGTATTCCTAGTCCCTTGTTGATTATTGACAAAAATCCCTATTGGCAAAGGGAATGGAATCTCCATTGCTGGGTTAGACTGAATTCTGTTCTCTAATTAACTGGATTACCGAGCAAGTCCTCTATCCTAATATTGAAAAGGAAGTCGGGGACAGATAGAGGAGGAGAATGACCATCCTGTTGTTGTGTCCCTTTTCAGAGCGTTTCACTGCCATTTAGAATCGCAATGCTAGAGACGAGACTCACGTCTCAGTAAAATGTCTCAGTGAGTAAAAGACTCACTCTTCCAGATTGTTGACTCTCACATCCGTTGGGGTTTTCCTGAACCAGGGATGGGTACAGTTCCACTTGGCCTGGCTGTTCTGCCACCCCCTCTTGTCGGGGGAGAAACAGATCATTGGGCAGTGCTCCCATAGCTGAAATATGTTGACCATCTTTTTATAATTACAAAAATAGAAAGTCCAAGCGAGCGCACTTCCAGACGCACCTTTTTTTTTGCAAACCAAGGTACTATTTCACCTGCCACTATTTCATGGGTCCACTCTTCAGGAAGGACACTCCAGGCAGGGTGAAATGATGGCAAGATTTAGAGCTGAAAATCTATCATTCCCTTGGAGAGAGGGGATAAGAAGATTAGCTTGAGCAGAGTCAGAATTTTAATGATAGCCTAGAGTAAAACTTTAATTTCTTGAATTACTTGAACAATAGCATTGCATTTCTGGTCATCTTAGAATTAATCAGGGGGAAACTATAACCTAGTTCCAAACTTCTATATTCTTTCAGCTTTGGGAAATACAGTGTAGACAAAGTTATTGAGCTAAATGTGATTTAAGGTTCACTGTGTGTAAGTCTCAGATATTGCTGATGCGGACAGTAACCTGGTTTTCTTTTCTTTTCTTTTTTAATTCCAGTATATAGCCTAGACTTTTTTTTTTTTTTTGGTGAGTTGTAAGTGGGATGCTGAAGATGTACAGACATCCCTTTCCTAAATCTGAAATATTAAATAACCCTTTCCCCCCAAAAAACAAAAAGCCCCACCAAAACCTTGATTGATTAGTTACTGCTGTTGATACGTCAAATTTTATTTGTTGGAAAATCAGGGTCAGATGGATGTGCACATTTCTTCCTCTGTTCCCGAGGCCGCCCACACAGCAGCACTGTGGCTGGCTCCTGTGGACGTCGTGGCACAGACGCTGCCTTTGCCTTGGTGACTGAGCTGAGCCTCGGCTGTGTGCACGCAGCAGGGCAGGCCTCAAAATTCCTGTTGTACAGAGAAGTTCGGGCGGTGGTTTAAGCAAATTTTCTAAGGGCACGCAACTAATAGGTAGAAAAATTGGGATTTTAATCACTGGATTCAGAATTCTTTCCACACTAAGTACAAAATAAATCCAATTTATGTAGCTCAGTCCTGGTTTTATATATCAAAGTGGAATCTCCATAGCTACCCTCCAACTTGAGAACGTGACTTCTTTAAGAGCAGAAGCGGTGTGATGTTACATTGTTCTCTTCTCCTCCTTAGGATGTGGTTCCGAAGGAGGAGTCAGAAAGCACTAAAGTATGTGCATTTATATCATACAAACACATAATTTAAATATCAAGAAAAGGGGCTGGGGATTTGGCTCAGTGGTTTTGCTGCCTGCCTCACAAGCGCAAGGGCCCGGATTCCATCCCAGGTACCAATCAATCAATCAATCAATCAAAAAAAGGAATGTGAGCAAATACCCTGGCTTCTAATTCAAGGAGGAAAAAGAAGTCACCTGATGGAAAGTTCTGACAAGTCTACAGGCTAACTTACACTAGGCAGAATGTTTTTTCCCCCCTTCTTTCAAGATGCAGTGGAAATATGACTATTTTATTTTCTAAAGCTCATCTGTTTTGTTTCTTACTCTGTTTTTTTTCTGCCCTCTGAAAAACATTTTTTCTAGTCATCAAAATTTTTTGTGTTTATATTTTCTTTCTCACAACATTCAAATGTGGTCCTTAAAATGCCCTTCTTCTCCTGCACTTCTCCGTATTTTTCAGCTAGTCTCTCTCCCTCTGTCTCCCTCTCCTGCCCGTACTCGAAGCTAAAGAACCATATGTACTAAGTGCGCTTTTACTTTAATTTCTACAACTCAATTCTCAATCCACTGCCTGCAACTGTTAAAATGCCTTAGCACCCCTGAACTATCTTTACCAATGAGAGGTTTTTCATTTATCACCTAAATGGAAACATTTTTCAGAGTGAAAGATGAGCTACTCATGGTGAAACTATCACAGAATAAATTAGGACCTTCCTTCTCAAACCAGTATCTATGTGACTCCTACAAACAGTCACATTAGTGCTTTCCTGACTTGATTTCTTGGGAGCACTGCACATTCAAACATTTCCATTAAAGCATGTTTTATCCTGATACCTGGATACCAAGTCACCCATAACCTACTGGTTGAGTGTTATTATTATTTTGAGGGTTCTTATTTTTGCAAATTATTAAAGTTCTGTGTTTCTACTGGTATATTAATCAGCGTTCTCATGACTGGGACAAAATATCTGATACCCACAGCTTAAAAGTGGAGAGGTTTATTTTTGCTTACAATTTGCTGTGGGTTCAGTCCATGGTTGGCAGGCTCCAGCAGAAATGACACAGTGAGAGGGCAGAGTGGAGGAAAACTGCTTGCAGCACAGCGACCAGGAAGCAGAAAGGGAAGAGGGGAGTGTGGGAATGAGAACACACCCTTCCGGGTCACTGCTGTATCCAAACATAGTACTTTAGGGGACATTTCAGACATAAACCATAACAGTGGGTTTATCCCAGGCCTCCTTCCTGCTATCTGCCTCTGTCAATGCATTAATTGTTATGGTTTCAATTAGCATCTAATGGTACAGACTTGTAAATTCATGGCTGAGACTCATATTTCCCTTTCACTGCCCAATATCCTACTGTGTACTCGACCTCCTCTTTTGGCTTCCCCACAAATACCAGAAAACTGACATGCCAAAATCCCAGACTCCGTTTCACCTTGAAATCAACCCTCACATCCACCTCATCACCAAAGCCTGTGTCCTGCTACTAAATGTCTCAAATCCCAGTTCCTTCTCTCTCCGTATTTCCTCCAGCTCAAGCTGGAACCGTTTTCCATTTATTCCTCTATAAGAATCTCATAAACCAAGTTTTCCCTCCCTTAGTCGGATTTAGTCACATACAACCCAAAACTCTTATTCTCACATGCAACTCTGATACGGCCACTCTTAGGCTTAAAATATTTCAAGAGTTCCTGTTTCTTTGGAAGGAATTCATGCTGGATCTGGTTTCTGCTTACTTTCCAAGTTTCAAATTTTTTTTTTTTTTTTTTTTGGTACCAGGGATCAAACTCGAGACCTTGCGCTTGTGAAGCAGGCAGCCGAACCACTGAGCTAAATCCCCAGTCCTTAAAGTTTGTTTTAATGTACCTCATTGCTAAGTGCATTGAGTACTTTAAAAGTATGTTAGAAAGTACTTTAAAAAAAATGTTGACTGGGATTTAGCTCAGCAGTTCCGATCCCTGCTCACAAGAGCAAGGCTCCTGGTACCCACCCAAAAAAAGAAAATAAAAAAAGTGGTATGTTTTCTCATCTGTAGATTTTTCTTAATTTTCTTTCCACTTTGTTTGGATCATTCCCTTCTGTTCCTTCTCATCTTCATCTGTCTCAACTTTAGTCTAAATATTACTTATTCCAAATCACTGCCTGGTTCCAATAAGCTGGTTTTAATGTTCTTCTTATGAAACCCCTGAAAACCACCCTATACTTTATGGTCATCACACTGTAATGAAATTGCCTGCTCATTGCATTTCTACCCCTAGTGACATAGAGGTGAGTGAGTGAGTGTGTGTGTGTGCGTGTGTGTGCGTGTGTCCCTATTCATTCCTAGATTCTAATAGAATAGTTCACATATAATTAATACATAAAAGATATATATGGCTAAATCAACACATTTTCAGATGAATTAAAACATTTCAGGGGATCCTTAAATCCCTGACAAACTTTAACTCTTGAAGCTTTGAGAGATTAAGGATGATATGTAACAGTGTGTGGTGTTAGAAAATTTGGGGACATGAATTAGAAATGACAAAGAGCATATTCCGAGGAGAATGACAAGTAGGCCGAATTGAGGGGGCATCACATCTGCTGTCGAAGAAACCAGGCTGAGAGCTAATGCAAAGGTGAGAAAGAACAAGTTGATGAGAGTCCGAATTTTATTTGTCAAACATAAAGCCATTACGATAGCTACCACAAGGCACTCAGACTGATTTTTCTGATTACAGAGATGAAAATAAATGAACAGACAAAGGAACCAAATCATTTTACGTGCTTCTTTCCTGGTTGACAGCTGAACATCTTTTTAGAGGTTAAGAAAAAAAACAAGGCTTCAATTACTTAAGTACCTAGCAATTATTGGCCCCCATTTCTATCTATCTGCAAAAGGTCAATGAAGAATTTTTCTCAATCCAAGAGTCACATGTTAGAAATTCACAGGCCAGTGGTCTATATTATGATTCACGGATTTTAAAATCTCACTTGTGAAACTACAAGCCCAAATTGTGCTGTGGGTTTACTCAAATGTGCAACCATCTTCTTTCTCATAATAGTAAATGAAAGCTTGAACGTGGAAGCTGCAATTTACACATGTTGGTTTCCATCAGTGAAAATGTTCTGAACATTTTCTCCAACTCATCGTGACTGATTCTAAAATGCTTTCCTTTTTAGATAAAGTGTTTTGATTTTTAAAAAATGAGAACATAACAGAAAGTAGAAAAGAGAAAATGTGCCCCAAATTTCTTCTTACAGAGATGTGCCTAGCACACACCCCACACGTTTGCTGGCTCTCTGTTAAGGCAAAAGAATTATGATGAGTTTTAGGTGTTAGAGAAATGGCGAAGGTTTGAATTTCTTAGTATTCTTGAAATCACACCTCACATGGGGAGGATAGAAACACAAATCACCTGTTATCATAATTCCCCTCCCCAATCCATCTCTTCCAAAACCTCAAAACTTCAGAGGAAAAATGAAGAAGGTGTTGCTCAGGCAAGTTTCCTAGCTTATGAACTCCTTGAGCCAGTGGCCTTCAGACCGAGGGTCACATCCAGTGCGGTCAGTCATCAGCATATTTTACAAACACTGAAGTGGAACAGGGCAGAAAGTGCAAGCCCGGATCAAGTTTCATAAGGCTGAGTATCACTCTATAAATTTTTGTTTCTGTTGTGTGTGTGTGTGGGGGGGTGTGCACAGGTGTGTGGAATCTTTACTGGGTAATAATGAAAAAAACACAATACCAAACACATGTCTTCTGTGTAATCATGACTGAAATGTTTGAAAGGCCCTGCTCATCCCCAAGCCAGCTCCCTTGTTCTTCTCTGTGCCCAGGAAGAGTGTGTTACTTCCAGAAATTGCTCCCTGCAGGGAAACGTCCCTGCCTGGTGTCTCCTTCTAGCACTAGAGCCGACACAGTCTTGCTTAGTAACTTGTCTGTATGTGTTGACAAACAGAAAGAAGCAAGGCTCTTCTTATGTTTACTTCTTCAGTCTAACACAACACAGAGACTTTGAGTCACTAAAACTTTTTGGTGAAAAATGTACACAAAGGAGCAGTCCTTGGTCTTAATGCACCATTTACACTTGCATTAGAAACATGGTCACCAAAGAGTTCTTATTGCTAGGAAAAAATGTAAGCTCAAGTAGAATTTCGCAGTATATTTGTATTAGTTTTATGTAGACTCTAGCAATGTTTTGTTTTTGCAATTCCTTCTTCATCTTTCCATACAAGTGCTTTATTAGTACTTTTTTGCTGTATCTGAAGCCTCCATCCGTCTTGGGAGCAGGTACATGTGCATAACACATTGATCCTGTTTTATTCCCCTTCCCCTCTCCACCTACCTCCTTCCTGCTATGTCTTCATCCTCCGTCCTTGTTTTCATTATTGTTATATTTGTTAACTTTAGTTTATGCATATGACAATTAATTCTTCCATTCATTATGGGTATTTGGTATTCTTATCTCTCCATTACCAAGGATGTTTCCTCTGTTCATGCGTTGACCGTAGTGTTTGACATTTGGATTCCAAAGAGAAATCGAATTGGCCTTGAAACTTATATTGCTTTAATGGCCCAAGCTTTCAGGGTCATAAAGAAGAAAAAAATACAAATTAATAATTGGAAAACATTTAAATGCTGATACCTGTGATATCAAAGTAGAAATTACACTATTGGTGATACAATGACCCAGAGATCCAGTTTTTCGGATACTCAAGGATTCAAGAAGCTTCATAATTAACAAAGAAGTTTGATCATTCTTCAGTACCATGGTTCTGAGGTGAGAGGCTAGATGGTCTCTTTGCTTCACTGTATCCTTTAGCGAGGGAGAATTTGATTGGTCTTTTTAGTTGCTCTGGGAAGCATGGTGATGAGCTGATTTGGAATTGGCCATCTCAGAGTTACATCCTGTGAAGGCATTTATGGGGCTAGGTCCACCTTTGGGAAGTGGTTTCTGAGTCTGTTTGCAGGGGTGAGGATACAGCCACCTTGCTACTCCTCTCCCTTGCAGGTACTTTATAGAGGGATTGGCCACCAAAGCAGAAGGAAGCCACTTGGCTTATCAGTGGTGAGCACTAAGAAGTTAGAGACCCCCTTTTTCAGTTCACCCACCTGAAGAGCTCAGTTTTGGCATTGGTAGTGAACTCTGGCACTCCTGGGAAAGGTAAAAGTAAGAGATACAAAAGCCAGAGTGATCAAAGGCCATGAAAGGTGATTCACCAAAACCTAAAGAATGATTGAAGCTGATATAGATTCCATTTTGATAGAATTTTTGTCTTTGCATTCTAATAACAACACATTCATAGAATGCTTTATAGTTTGCACTCTGTAAAAGTGACCAGTGTTATAAATTTCACCCTTTCAACACCACGGAGTAATTAGGGGAATCTTTTATAGCTGTTATGGACAAGAGAATGGATAATCACTGATATTAAACACCTTACTTCAGTGTCACAAAATCCTTTAACATCAGAGCTGAAACCTAAGTAGGGAGCCACATAAAATTGTGTGATTTTTCAGGATGCTAAGGGGACAGGATGCTGGCGTGTTTGCTAGGATTGCACTCAGATAGGAGACAGGTTGATTAAACCATCAAGAATTGCAGAAACGGGCTGGGAAAGGTGGGGGCCTAAGCTGTCAGTGACTTAGGAATGGGGAAGCAGGCTGAAGGACAAGCTGAGACTGTGTAAGGGCATAAGGAAAAATGACAAATGAGACTCCTGCTGGAGAGGAGGAATGTCAAGTTAGCCATCACTCACCGGTAATAAGATGCTTCAATTATTCAATGTCAGTTTGGATTTTTCTCTAATTTCCATGGCAGCCATAACAGCAAACTTTTAAATCAATCCAGCTCTCCTGAAGAGCTGTCACTGTCTCCTTATAGGTGGCTGGGATCACAATTCTAGCACTGCTGCAAATGCATGCTAATGATCCAAAGTGTCAAGCTTTGCTTGGGCTCCACTCATGCAGTTATAAACTGTGTTACAGACAGCATCTCAGGACTCCTGAGGAAGCCATCCCCTGATGCTTGGACTTGTATGCCTGAGTGCTTGGTCAAGCTGATCCTCTTTACTATTTACCTTTTAGGAAGAGGAGCTGAGTTACTCTCCAGAATTCTTGCCAAGAAGCAACAGTTGCAGCACACTATTTCTAAGTATATTAGAAGCAAGGTTGCTTCTAGGCGTATTTGAATTCAAGAAAAGAATGAGATTTACACATGCATGTGGGTGTGGCTTAAGTTTATTAAATGTTTTTAGCTGGATGTGTGGATTGTTTGGAGTAAAATATATGATTCACTTTGGATAGTAAAACATATAGTAGAGGGAAAATGAAAGGGAATGGTGTAATAATTATGGAGACTAGTGCTAAAAATCAAGGACATGTGGGCCTAGGGAGCCACTTGTAGAACTGCAGTCTTTTGTTTTAAATCTTTATTAAGTTTACTGGTACATTTTGGGTAGACAATACAGTTACTTTCATCATTGGGATCTTGTACCTTTACATGATGTATCGTGGTTCTTATTTTTTTGCCATTTCCCAGTCCTCCCCTCACCCCCTCTACCCCTCCCTACTTACAAAGACATTGCTTCCATGTTTTTCCTTTTCACATATTTTTTCTCTTCCCTTTTTACCTTTCCCCTACCCTCCTACTTCCTCTACTCTTTTAGGCCTTTTCTTCCTATTGCACAACATCAATTATACATTTTGATTCTTATTTACACTTTTAGTTTTTCACAGCTGAGAAACTATTCCATATTTACACATGTGACTTATTAATTTCACTTAAGAGTGTGGCCTCAATGTGCTTCCACTTAGCTATAAATATCTCTAGTTTCTCACTGTTTATGGCTGAGTAGTATTGAGTTTTTTTTAAAAAATAACACATCTTATTTATCCAGTCTCTAGTTGATGATATGATACTCTACATAGAAGACCCAAAGAAATCTGCCAAAAGATTTCTAGACTTAATTGACAGATTCAGTAAAATAGCTGGATACAATGTAAAAACTAAAATCAATAGCCTTCTTGTACACAAATAACAGACTCACTGAGAGTGAAATTAGGGAAACAATTCCCTTCATAATAGTATCCAAAAAAATGAAATAGCTAGAAATCAATCTAACAAAGGAAACAAAAGACCTCTACTTTGAGAACTACAACACTTTGAAAAAAGAGATTGAAGAGAATATAAGAAAATGGAAAGACATCACTTGTTCAAGGGTAGGAAGAATCAATATAGTGAAAATGGCCATACTTCCAAAACTGCTATACAGGTTCAACACAATCCCTACTGAAATCCCAACAGTATATTTCACAGAAATAGAGAACTGCAGTCTTGGAGGGAGGGATGTTTAACATTTTCTTGGGAGAAGCACCCAAAGAGAGAGTAATCTCTCAGGATGCAAATACTTTGCATTTTTAATTTCTTGTTCAGTCAGTCACTCATTTCCTCACTGGTTTTCCCGAACTTACTGAATGCCTCACATGTGCAGGACCATCTGTATGGGAAATGTCAAAATCTCAGCTCCAGCTGGGGATGATGGCTCATATTCGCTGGGAGGCTGGAGCAGAAGGTGTGCAAACTCAAGCCCAGTATGGGCAACTTGGTGAGACCTTTTCTCAAAATAAAAACAATAATGGGCAGTGAATGTAGCTCAGTTGATCAGCAAAGACAGCTCAGCCTATGTTTGGTCTCCAGTAACACACACACACACACACACACACACACACACACACACACACACACCTCTGTTCCACCTGACCGCACTTTCTAGTGGAGAGTTAACGTAAAAGGAAATACATAAAAATTACAATACGTGGCAGTGATAAATTGTGAAAATGAAGCGGAGTAAGAAGATGACAGATGTTGCTCTGAGAAGAATTAATTTACTCAGAATGGTGTGGGAGGCAGAATTCTGAGATGCCCCCAGGATGGTCCTGTGTACGTGTCCTGAGGAATACTCTTCTATGAGTGCTGGAAAATATGTGGATTTGACAGGATTTCATATCTGAGATTGCTATGTAATGTGGAAAACTGGATCATGCAGATGTATGGAAGATCTCTCTAACAATTGACTTTCAGTAAATCAAAATGGAGACTTTCCTGGGTGAACCTGACCTAGATAGGTGAGCCCTTTAAGAGACTTTCCCCTCTTGCTGGTTTAGAAGAAAGCAAACAGCCATCTGTGAGGACAAAATAACTAAGAGCTGAGGGTAGCCTCTACTAGTAACAGAAACTCTGTGTGATAGCCAGGAAAAATCTGGAGGCCTACAACTACCAGGAACTGAATTCCTCCAACAGGCTGGATGGTCTGGGAAGAGGGCCCCAAGGTCTAGGTGAGTTGAAGCCAGCCAACATCTTGATTTTAATCCATAGGACCTTGAACAGAAAATCCAGGTATACTGTATCTGAATTTTGCACCCAGAGAAACTGAGATTATAAGTGGGTGTTTTGAATCATTGATTCCGTGGTAAGTTGTTATGAAGCAATAGAAAACTAGTGCATTAGTTGTTACTGATTTTGCCTTTCCAAAAGACAAACCACCTTTCCAAATGGCTTGTTGGCCCACCTCACCATATTTTATAATGTCAAAGCTTCCGGAATTTCACTTCCAAGGGAAAAGGCAGAGAAATCTGAACAACCAGAGTTTCACATGCTACTTTCTTTCTATATTGGCACCAGAGAACACCTGGCACATGAACAGATGTTTTGTGATGGTGCTTTGCTCTCCTAGTGCTAAATGTGCTCTGTCTCACCACATTTTCAGGACAGGATCGGTTAGGAAGCACATGGCGCCCAGTAATATCCCAGAGACTCCTTACTGGACAGAGGGTGAATCAGCTCCCTTGTCTCAAAGGTCTTTAGTGAAATGATTAGGTCCACACAATAGACCATTATCCCCAAACAAAGGGAGGACAGCAGAAAATGAATATTTTTTTCCCTTCTCTACAATGGGCATGGCCTAAAGTAAAAATAAATGTTCTGTGACATTCATCTTTATAAAATTCATTCTGCCTAACCATAAAAGGGATCTAGTGATTCATCTTTCTGCACATCTCTCCGCAGTTATGAAAGTAAATGATTGGAGCTATATTCTCAGCTGGTCCATGTGCCAGGAGAAGTTATGCTCATGTAATAACAATTTCTTCCATTGCAGAGGCAAATTATAAACATGCTGATTGGAAATCTGCTGTTGGATTTTTTCTCAGTCAGATAAACACTGAATTTTTTATGTGATTATGTGGAATTTCCTGTAGCCTAGTCATTTTCAGAGTATTGATGTCTCAGAAAAAATATAAAATTATCAGTTAAATATCAAAGTATTAAAAATTCACTGCTGCAAATGAGACTATGAGGAATAACTACTATATGAGAGAGGTTATGAGAAGATTTTTTAAAGAGCAATAGCAAAGAAATCATAAAGTCAGGTATAGGGGAAAATGATATCTAAGAAGGTACAGTCATATTACAAGATGAGTTGATGGTTTGACTTGGAAAGATTTTTGACTTCTTTCTTATATCTGACTTACTTACCAAAATACCCTATGCATTGTATTAAATTCTATTTACCTTGGATTTTACCTGGAAAATATTAAGTATCTTTTGCTAATTTATTTGCATCATTTAAAATGATAAACTATTCTTGGTTGAAAGTTCTCTTTTCTTATGTTCTGACCCTCTAAAATGTCAGTTTCCCCCTAGGATTTTAGCTATTCGTTCTCATTTTATTTCTCCACATTTTCTCTTCTAATCAACCATTTCATTTTTCAAGTTGCTTAGGATTTATCTTGAAACATATGTGTCTCTTGCTCTATATCATCTCTCCTCCCATAATTTCCAGTGTCAGTTACATTAGAAATTCTGCAACACAGCTGCTGTACCTCCAGATCATCACAATGCCCAGGAGTCCTAAGTCCAGCTGCTCAAAAAATTACCATAAACATGTTATGGTTTAAATCTAAATGTCCCCCAAAAGTCTCATGTTCAAAGGTGGGGCTTTTGGAAGATCATCGTATCATGGAATGCCTATATTCAACGGTGATTTAGTCCTTTGATGAGTTCATAACTAAATGAGCTATTAGCAGGTAGATCCCTGAAGGTGTGACCTGGAAGCAAGTATTCTTGTCCATGGTTCTCTCTCTGCTTCCTGGCTGTCATGAGATGAGCAGTTTTCCTCTGCCATTGAGTCCAATGAACATGGACTGAACCCACAGAAACCATGAGCCAAAATAAATCTCTCCTCCTTTAAACTGTGGATGCCAGGTATTTTGTCTCAGTGACAAAATAACATACACTGGATAGTTTATAAATAATAAACATGTATCTCTCGTAGTTTTGCAGGCTGAAAATCTGAGATCGGGCTGCCAGTATGGCCAGGTTTGGTAAGGCACCTCTTTCAGTTTACAAACTGCTGTCATTTACTGCATTTTCACATGGTGGAGAGAAGGCAAGAGAGTGGAATAGGGTTCCTTTTATAAGACAATGACTCCATCCATGAGATCTTTACTATCATGATCTAATCACATTCCACAGGCCATACCTCCTAATATTATTACTTTAGTGACAGGGCCTGGAAAATGATTTAAATATGTAAGTCTGGGGGACACAGGCATTCAATACTTGTCACCAGGTGGCAAGAAATGTGACATGAGCCAGAGCGTGCATATCTGCCATGAAAGCAAAGACTATTCCTACACTTCCCGGAAGTATACTTTTTTTAGTTTTCATTGGAACATCCAGAACTATGGGGTCAGGCTGCTATGTTAGGGGATACTGATATGGAGTGGATTTTTGGTTTTGCAAATTATCTCTTTGGACAAAATTAAGGACTTATTAGCAATAGAAAAGATGAGAGTGAATACTGAGTAGCGTATGACTCCCAAATGTGTATCTTTATTGACATTGATTTGAATAGCAAACCAATGCATCAAGTATCTATACCTCTTTTTAAAAACAACAACACCACAGTGATATTCTCCACTCAAGGTTTTCTGTCTTCATTCTTCAGTTAATTCCACTCTGTGATTAGAGTCAAAACTTTCACATCACCTTTGTTGCTTCATCTCTCTCACTATTTCCCTCTGCCTGAAATTACTAAATCCCGTCTCATCTTGAATACAACTGCTTAATTCTACCTGAAATCCTCTAAGCCTAGCTGAGACTACCATCCATGTTTTCTTCCTTCTGAATTAATCTCTTTTTTTAATATTCCCCTGTCATCAACAAATTTTTAATATTTTTACTTATAGTAATTTTTTAAAATATTAAAATAATCCTAATCCTCCCACAGTTAAAGTTAATTAGGGCCAGAGATGTAGCTCAGCAGCGTCCCCCCTGGCAACTGCAAGGTCCTGAATTCAATCCCTGGTACTGGGGGGAAAAAAGTTAATTAATATTTCCTCTCTTTGGCTGAAACTTTGAATACTTTGATCAGCATCTCTCCTTCCCCACACCACCCCTGGGAATTGACTTTTAAATTAGCACAATGTAATCACTTCTCTCTGTAAACATATATCAAAATACAATATTTTACTCAATAATTTGCCTTTTATTAAAACTAGAATTAAAAAAAACAATCAAAATACAATAGAATCCAAAATATTTATCATGGCTTAAAACACTAATTAGCCTTACTCTCCTCTCCAGGTTCCTACTTCATCATGATATCATTTCTTACCCTCTCCATTTAGATTATATGGTATTTCTCTGAATCTTTAAAAGTGGTGTAGGGCAGGGCCTTATCAGTGAATTATTTATTGTAAGAACTGATCATATCTCTCACTGTGACCAATCACTGTAAGTATTGCTATTGATAAATTATTATTATATTCCCTTTCACTCTCTTGTGAGTTTCCTTCCATGGGCAGCTTTTAGGACAGAGTTGAAACAAGACTCATTATCACCCTAACCCAACCTCCCCAGCCACACAATGTCTAGACACACATGCATTCATTGTGTTTTTTCAAAACATTAGCAAGTAATATAGATTTTGATGCATACTTTGTGAGGAGAAGCAGGAGAGGACTTATAGTGACTCTCACATAAAAAAAAACTGGCTAAGAAATCCCTCTGGAAGAACCATTAGGCATGATGGTTGTTCAAAAAATCAGTCCACTTTTGCCTGATCATGAGGCCATTCATGTGGCTTTTCTTCTCTTTTCATGCTTGATTGATTATAATGCTAGCCTTTGTCCAAATTACTCTCATCTGATTTCAACAATCCTCCATTTTTTTCCTCCACATCTACAGCCAGGCTCTCTGAGCTTATGGAGGTGGCTGAAGATCCTACTTCAGTTATTTGAGTTCTTGTGGTCTAGATTCCAGATGAAAGATGGGAGCCTTCCTTGTTGGTCTTCCATGACCATCACCTTTGTCTGCATTTGCTTCTACCAAGGTGGTGAGGGGATTAGCAACAGATTATATTGAAATACCTTTATCATTTCTATCTTCTTTCTCAACTGAAGTTTATAAAAATATTGTTCGAAAATGGCAGGTTAGTATTTTAGCCAATGTTTCTAAATGCAAATTCCTTACTAAGTTCCATGCTTTCAAAAGTCATATAATAATTAACAGTGGAAAGTTCAAAACGAAGAACTACTTTCTGAAAATAAAATAATTATTTTGCCCCACCCACAGGGGCAAAATAATAATCTCTTCAGTAGAATCGTTTCTATGCTGCCTAACAGAACTGCTAATTTTTAAATTACTTTTATTTTAGATAAAAGCAGCTTTAAAATAAGATTATTTGTTGAGTTACCTGTTTACCTTTGATTGAATCAATACTCTTTTGAGAGATCAAGCCAAAGTAAAGAACAGAGGCTCTTCATTGGCAAGCAGTCTGAACTTTAGTGTGTGGCAAGCAAGGGCTTCCTAAAGAAGCCAATTATAGTTTATAGTGTGTTATTTTAAAGGGACATCTAGGGAGAAGAAAGTAAATAAATAAAAATACCAATGTTGAGCTTAATGAAGTTTGAAATATTAAGATCAAGTTCTGATGGATTAATTTATACTGAAGGACACAAAGATTCTCAGAATTATACATCACTAGAGCTCAAGAAGAGGCATTTGGCAGTCCAGGCAGAACATATCCACTGGTCATACTTTTCAGTTCAGATTATAAAATACCGAAAACAGTCTCATATAATTTTAAATTTGGTGATTTTCATCTGAAGTTACATTTCAACTGGGAACTCATGACAAATGACATTTATTTTGTCTAATGTCCCCCCTGTTATTTGCATTCTTTATTTTTTTCAGCTAATTATTTTCTCACTAAAAAAATTTTAGCTAAAAGGTTGAATTTTCACATACTTATCTATTCATATGTACTAGTCCTGAAGCTGAGTTTCTGATGTTCTGCCCCAAACATATTCATCCTTGTAGACATATCTAGTCTATTCATCTAGATGGTTATGATGATGGCTTTATTTTCGTCATTAGCTTTTTTGTTTTCTTTTACACTTTACACTGTTTTGCATCAGTAAATATTTTTAATTCTGCTTTCAAAGCATATCTAGAGTTTGATCATTTCCTTCACACACGGACAGCCCCCTTCGTGACCCACCTTTCCTCCTGATTACTGCAATAGCCTCCTCCTGGGTCTCCCAACATTGCCCTCCACCTTTCCCAGAAGAATCCTGGGACGGAATTTAGGTCAGTGATTCTGCCGCTTGCTTTGCAAGCTCAAGGTCCTGAGTTCGATGCCCCATACCGGAAAAAACAAAACACACAAAAGGAAGCAGATGGTACCACTTTTCCACTTGAAACTCTGTATCTGTATTTCTTCCTTGTGTAATTCAAAATAAAAGCTCCAGTCCTCTCCATGGCCTGAGCCCCTGCTACTGACCGGATGCAACCCCGTCGCTGTCACTGTCCCACATCTTCGGACTTCCCTCACGCTGGGCCGTGTGCAGTTCAAGAGGCAGGTGCCAGCATGGGTGAGATGGACCAGAGATTTATTGGGAGAAATAAATCAATGACAAACGGAGCCAGGCTGCAGATAAGGTGGTGGACACGGATTTTACTCGGTAACTACTGGACAGTAGGAAGAAAAGCTGAGTTCCATTCTGATTTGTATGGAGACGATTTGGACATTTTACAAGGAGAATCGGGAGAGCAAAGAGCAGAGACTCAGAGTCCCAGAAGCGAAGAATTGCCAAGGGCTGCTCAGTGTTAATGCACTGGGGCCTGCTGTGTCCGTTGGATGGCAGCGATTAAAGCTGGGATTCTGTCTTCCCACAGAGCCTGGAACATTGAGGCTCCATCATTCCTGGTAATTACATTTCAAAGGAATAGCTCTGGGTCCTTGGGAAAGGTGCTTGTAAGCTTTAGGAGTTTGTCGGGCCTTTTTAGGTAAATACTCTAAGAATGGAAAGAACAGAGCCCGCCATAAAGCGTTGGACAGAAAAACAAAACACAGTGAATTTCATGGGTGTTAAGCAGTGTAAAGTTTGTCCAGGCAGTTACTCATGGGGGTCTGGGTCATCCTTGAGACATAGCCCATGCTGTGATAAGCTATGGCTGACCCTGGTCAAGCGTTTGGATGGAGCTATTTTGTGCTGAGGTCCACAGCTCTCACAGTTGCTGTGAACTAAGGGCAGGAAGTGGGAATAAGCAAGCAGAGGCTGGCTGCCCAGGCCACGACATGCGTCTGATAGAGAAAGGAGGATCGCTTTAGAACAGTCTCAGTTGGCTGAGTTGTTCCAACAAAGTCTCAGGCCGAGAAGGAGTCTCGCGTTAAAGTCATCTTTAGAGGAGTTCCCACTGTCACAGCAAAGGGCATCCATGAATATCCCCAGCACGCATTCTCAGTCACCATCCATGACAGCCATGGCCTCAGTATGAAAACGGTGGTGGATCCAAGGGGCTGGTGGACGGAACCATAGCCAGCTGTTGCCCGCACAGCAGGAAATCCAAGTAATGAGCGCTCATGACCTGGACACCTCACTCCAGCTTTCCAGGCTTGCTTCTACCTCGGAGTCTGCCCTTGGGGTTTCTAGAACACTCTCGTTCTGATGTCTGTGGGACTTCTGCCCATTAGTGGAGCTTCTGTATTTTCCCTGTCTTGGAGGTCACCCAGCTCAGTGGGTCTCTGACTTCTTTGGGCACCAGGAAGTGATTTCATGGAAGACAGTTTTTCCATAGAGTGGGAGGATGGTTTGGCGATGATTCAAGCACATTGCATGTATTGTTTACTTTGTATCTCTATTGCATTAGACTCTCCTAGACAAACACAGCCTAGGTCCCCTGTGTGCACACCTCACAGGGGGGGTTCATGTTCCTATGAGGATAGGATGCCCTGCTGATCTGACAGCAAGCAGAGTTCAGGGGGCAAGGCGAGAGTTTCGGAGTAGCTGTAAATACAGAAGAAGCTTTCCTCATGTGTACACCTGCTCACTTCTTCCTGTGAAATATTGGTCAGTGGCCTGAGGTTCTGAATGCTGACAGAGTTGACACATCTGTATTTTGTTTCCCTGATACTTTTCTTCTCCTTAGCATTAATTACTACTTAGCCCATCCTGTATTTTATCATTTGTTTGTCTCTTGCACCTCAGGAGGATGTAAAGGAGTTTTTGTTCTGATTGTAACTATAGTGCCAGCTCCTTGAATGGTATGAGAGCACAAAACATATTGAATGCTTAAGCAATGTCTATAGAGTAAATTATTTTTGATGGAATCAATGTGACCATGAACTCTTCACCCCTGAACCTTCTGCCCTTCATTCTGCAGCTTGAAAAAGATGATTATTTCCTCACAGAGCTCAGACAGTGATAGAAGGAACATTATTTATAAGATAAAACTTTTAGCTGAGTCCAAGATGGTTTCTGTTCTTTGTTTATAGAAAATGTTAACCTCCTGCTTAACGAACGAATTGAATACCCAGTCAATCCCAGAGTTGATACCCTCTTGAAAAGCCACTTGAACATACAAAATCAATTTCAACTGGGGATCTTATTCTATGATTGTTTTCTAAAAGGGCCAGAGCCAGAATTGCAAAGGTATTTTCAGGATGATTACTTAGTTTTATGATCAGTTTTCATATCTGAGTTTGCTAGGCTTTGTACAGTCTATTAGGTTGTTAAAAAACAAACAAAAACAAATCACAGCCTATGGAGTCCTGAGAAATGGATCCACATAGCACAATGACCTAGATGCACTGTTCCTTATTACTTTAGGACCTGCTGACTTTGAGCATAGGGGACATGTCACTGTAGCATTTAGAGCAGACTTTCCATGACAGTTTACAACAGTGAAAACAAATCCGGGAACATTTGGAAAATTTTTGCTCCTAATTTTCCAGTATAAAAGACACAGAACAAAAATGATCCCTGCCAGAAAGATGAAGATTAAACAATGACCTCTAGGAGAAAATATTTCACTTTCAGATTTTATTTTCAACTTCTGAAGAACAGCTGAACCAGGACAATAAAGAAAGCTTGACATGTATATTGCCAGTCCATTTACGCATCCCAGTTTTATCACAACACAAATAGATAAATAATAGAAGCCTGTAATGCTTCTCTCTGAAATAATAGTTAAACTGAAACTCAGTATGCAGGAAACAAAAGATGAATGGTCGTTCATAAACATGTTTTCATAACAAAATCCATTTATATAAACAACTGGAATCCCTTTGGGATTCTTATTAGCCAGGATTTTCAAAGCTACATTGAATGAATTGAGTTTCAGAATTATTTCACAATTTTGTCTTCTTGGGAGGAAACATCTGTAAACTATGCAAATGAATGAGACATTCTGTTTTTTTAGGGACCCGACAAAGAGCCCGTAATGTGGCCAATTTGTTCAATAAGAAAACACAGCTTATTCAAAGGACTACAACTAATGTCCAACAAGATATATTATACAGATAGCAATTTTCCCTTAAAAATTGCCATATTTGGATCTAATGGAGAAAAGAGATTTACCTTTGATTCAAAACCTGTCTAGAGCTTTTTGTTTTCTTTTTGCTTGGTTGTCAGACAGAGTGAAGTTAGGAAACAGATTGGACTTTTGTGGCAGAAGTGTACAGCAGACAGTGAGGAGAGACTAGGCAGTAAATCTAGTTTGGTTAGTATTTCCACATGTCTGACAATTATGCTTGGAAGCCAGGAGTCCAGACATTCTGAAGCAGAGGCCTCAGCATGTGACTTCCTTTCGTGTTCAGTTTGGTCTCTCTGCAGCAGAATGACATTGCTCATCTCGTACATACTAATTTTGCATGAGCTGAGCTTAGTTTGAGGGCAAGGCAGGTGCCTTTATGTACTGTTAGCAGTGCAGGCAGCTATGGGAGTCAGTTAAATGCAATTTGAGTGCAAAGACAAATAAAAAACTTTGTCTTTACAGAGAGCTCGCAAATGTGGTTTTGTAACAGAGGAGACTGATTGTTTCCTTAAATAATAACTCTTAGGGGAAAAAACTCTAAAAGTTAATCATGATGCCTAAGAATTTTCATGCTTATTCATTGCACTTACATGTCTCAATTGTTCTCTAATATTCCACATGTGATGTCTTCTGTATTATATTTAAGAACATAGCCACTATTTTTATACAAATTACAATGCATTGTAAGTCTGAAAAAAATTTACAATATTTTCTTCAACAGATATTATTGGGACTTAATCGATAAGCTCCCATTTGTTGCCATTAAGAAGATACATTCACTAGAACCACTGGAGAATAATATTTTACTCGTGCAGTAGTTCCATTTAAACTGGAGGTAATACATTTTATTGGTGTGCTATCGACTGTGTGAACACACCTGGTAAACATCTCTTACTGTTTTCATTCTGCTCTTCCTCAGCAGTTTATTTAGAGCCCGCTATATAAAGAGCTGTTCTTTTGAGCTTCTGTTTTCATCTCATTTCTCCTAGATTTGGATGAATGTTCAAATAGGAGTAAGAGAAGCATTCTCCAAATTATATTTTCTTCTTAATACGGGGACAAACTTAGAAGAACTCTATTTTTTATAGCTACATGCCAGAACATTTAAACTGTGTGTGTGTGGTTTTTTTTTTTTTGTGTGTGTGTGTGTGTGTGTTTGTATTTATAGTTTTAGTTTCCCATTCTCATCTGAATCTCCCCTCTGAAAGAACTGTGTGGACTATTTTAAAACAATACAGAGAGCAATAGAAAACAAATCCAGGAAAATAATGTGTACCAAGAAAATATTCTGTGCATCCCTCCCTCCAGAAAAACAGGATAGGATTTAGACAGAGACGGGAGGAAGAAGGGGAATGGTTGACGCATAGCAGTATAGATGTGTGTCCTTCTGTGTGTGTACAAGGAACGATGGAAAAATACAGTATGTGTTTAAATTTTAAAAGTTAGTATGATAAAAGATGGATTGGCATTAATGTCCTTCAAAGTGCTACCTCTTGCTTCAAACGCACTTATCCATTGTTTTTGCCAGGTCTGAAGCAGTTCTGTCCTCTTTCATGTCTCTAGTTGCCCTGCCCTAT
The DNA here is from genome assembly GCF_012274545.1 of Fukomys damarensis. Taxonomy (NCBI): domain Eukaryota; kingdom Metazoa; phylum Chordata; class Mammalia; order Rodentia; family Bathyergidae; genus Fukomys; species Fukomys damarensis. Next base: position 127,326,037 of record NW_022900928.1, on the reverse strand, counting down.
CTGACTTCATGTCCTAAATCATTTAAAAATGTTTAACTTTCACAGATATTTTTTATTTTATGGAAGATCCAGAAGTTTCCTGGTGTCAAATCTGGTTAGTGCAGTGGCAGAAAATGCACTGTGTTTTTACAGAATGTGTTTCCATCGGTTGGCACTTGGCTCCTGCATTCACCTAATTTATGATCATTCCTCCTAAAGATACCCACAATAGAGGACTTCCAGAACTCCTTCAGAAAGTGGAAAGATGGGATAAGTGTGTTGGGTGCAACAGGGAGTTTTCTGAGAGGGATTAATAGCAACCTGTCTTACTGTAAGAATTTGTTTTTAATTTAAGCATTCACTGCACATTTCAATCACTAATATGTTCATATCTGTATGTTTTTTTGGATTGTTTTGCTTCAAACTCCAACTACATTTAGGGACAACCCAGAACGATTGGGAATAAGAATTACTTTTCTCTGCCTCAAGGAAATAGGTATCTGCTGATTTGGACTACACAGCACTAAACTGACCAGAGTGGAAGGTGAAACCATCTTTGTCTGAGCTAGGTCTTTTAAACCAAGTGAGCCTGGCCCTGAGTCATTATCATGGCTTCTGAATCTAGAATTTATGCTCCTACCCACCTCATTTAACCCAGTGTAATGCCTTACTATAGATCCAGTTATTTTTATAAGGAATTAAATTCTGGCCTATTTCTACTTTTCATTCAGAACTTTTGGGAACTAATCTTAACCTACTTTTTTGAGAATCTACCTACACCCTTTTCAACATCATACGATTTTCATAAAGGATGAGACATTGATACCAGTCCCTTTATATAACATTTTATTTTTGCCTCTCAATTTTCTGCTTCATGGCTCTGCACAACCCTCTAAGTCAGAGCCCGTGTATTTTGGACTTTGTGGGAACAGCTTTTGCTAAATTACCTGGTGTACTGGTATCATGGTTTATATGGAGATGTCCCTGCAGAGTCTCACCCACTCACAGGCGAGGCTCTGGAAAGGTGACTGAATCATGGACACAGTGTAGCTGTTAAGAGGTAGTGCCTGGTGGGAAGAGGCAGGTCACGAGGGATGTGACCTAGATCTCCCCCCTTGACTCTCTGCTTCCTGCCCACCATGAATTAGCATTTCCCCCCTCTGGCCCTTCTGCCATGCTGGTGCTTCTTTGAAGCTGGCCAAACCTAGACTGAAATGGAGCCAAAATGGACCCCTCCTTCTTTAAGTTGTGTCAGGTGACTGAAACAAATGTCTGAGGTATTTGCTTTATTATTATGTTTGTATGGTATTCTCATCACTCTAATAGATGTCTCTTATCTATTCTTAACCTTAATACAGACAGCAAGGCATGTGAAGGATCAAAGTAGTGTAGTATTTATTTACGCTGAGGAATAATAAGGAATATGATTAGCATAATAACCTCAACTAAATTAGAGCGAATCTTGAATGTCAAACTTAGGAATCTCAGTTTTATCCCAGAGGAAAGGTGGATGATATAAAGCCTAATTCTAAGATCAACCTAACATAGGATCGCAATGCTGCACAATGGAGAAATCAGAATAAACACCAAAGCATTGATATTCTCGTCCATATTCATAATACTGTCTTGGGAAGTAATTTCTGTTGTTTTAGTGTCTTAATCTCTAAATTAAGAGATTGTTTTGGATTTTTCTCCTTTTCTCTGAATCCAGTAACTATATTATATCTTTGATAAGGTCAGAATATAATCAAGTTCATGATTTCAACTAGATAGAAAAAAATCTGTGCAAGTAAACAACTTGGTTGGAAGGAAGAACAGAAAATATTTTTTTTCAAAGTAGAGGAAAAACATACAATCCATTATGTTGAAATACTTTGTTAATGGGTTTACCTGATGTAATAATACTTGCATCCAAAATCATCACCTCCAAGTTGGTTTGATTTCAGGGTAATTTTATAAGCAAAACTCAGTGCAATATCATAGGAATTGTGACTACTCACATTAAACTTTTTCAGTGGTGAGTCATTATGGTTACAGGACCCATGAGCATTCTGTCTGAATTTGAGCAACATAAAACAAGTTTTCCCACTGACTGAAGATACCATTTTGGCCATTGCTGAGAACAGAGTAATTTCTGTAATTATCACTATTTTTTTTTTTGTCTGTTACTATTAGCAGGTGTGTTGGGAATAAATGCCCGACTCTGTGGCCTTGGACAAGATCCTTAAATTATCAGACACGTGTCAATACCAAATAATTTCTCTGGTGTGAGAAAATGAAAGTGTAAATGAGGACTAAACGGTATAATAGGTCATGTGACACAGGAAGCAAAGGGGCAAAGGGGAAGGGGAAATGTAGTGGTAGGGGAAAGGAAAGAAGGGAAAGGAGTCAATATGACAAAATGAAGAATAATGGAAACAAAGACTGTAGACTGGGAGGGAGAGAGGGGTTGAAGGGAGGGCACGGGAGTGGGGAAAAACTGAGAACCAAGATGGATTATGTAAGGTGCAAATTTCCAACAACGAATGTCATTATATTGTATAGATTAAATGTACCAATAAAAATTAATAAAAATTAAAAAATAAATTATTTCACTCCTCATTTACTGGGAAATGAAATAGACTTTAATAATTTTATAATATTGCATTTTAAATTTAAATCACAGTATTTAATTTCTTATGAAATAAAAAATGTAAACATTTGGAGGAGTCATTTGGGATCTCAGGTTGAGTGTTTGGTTGTACTTATCCAGATAGTAGATTTCTTGAGAAATTGTTTTATTGGTCAGATGTGGCTTCATCCCTTAAATAGAAAATTAGCAAAAACTACCTAGTATCTTCTAATACCAACAGTGGGGGACCTTTTGCTTCTTAACAAAAACACCTTTTTTCTTCTTCTATCTGTAAATCCAATTCTGTTTTTTTGGAAGGTATATTCCATAACATATATGTTGAAAGATCTGATTTTTAAAGGGAGCTCTTACACAGGGGTTTCTTTTATACGGGGAGTTGTCTTTTAATGACTGCCTTCAAAACTCCTTAAATTGCTCATAAGACTTATATCTCAGGGACAAAGACCTGTACAGTGGTTCTTACGTGTACTATTAACTGAGAACCCAGGTGCTAAATGGAAAGGCAAAGCAAATCCACAGGTCCAGACACTGGGGCCATCTTGCCCTAAAAATAAGTCAGGTTTCTAACAGCAAATGGGAACCATCAGGCAAATTTACTACCAAGCTAATGAGACACAAGATTTACCTGTCTCCACCTGCACAGGAGGAGCCCTTCAGTGGCCCTGGGAAGGACTCAGTACACACGTGGCTTTGTGTGATTTGGAAAAGTGACAGATTTAACCTGGAGTGTCAAGGCTAATGCCTGATTCCACGCCAGTTAAGCCTATTCTACTTCCCTTTCTTCCTGGAAGCACTGCAGTCTCCAACGACAGTTTTGGGTTCTAGCTGAGAGTAAAGTAAGTTGGGGATGCATCAAGTTTGGATTTGGTGCTATGTGGTTTGGGGATGCTCTATTGTATCTGGGCAGAACCAAATTCTGTCCAGCTGTTCCAAGTGCAGAAAGGGCTTCCCAGATTTTTCCTATCATGCCTGGTGCCAATTCAGAAAGTATCAGTTTAATGACAGTGGTGGGCCAGGCCTTGTCCTGCAATGTGAACACTAATCGGGCTCTTGGCACCATGAAAATGTGGACAGAGAAGGAATAAAGCTTGATGTTCCCAGAAGCTGAGGCTGATCTGCACAAAATCCTTCCAGTCATCAGACCTGCAAAATTTTAAGTTAATTATTTGTTTCTTGTGGAAAATTGTTCAAAACACGAGTTCTTTCCATCAACAACTTTCGTTCATGCCCTATGTTCAAATATACATGCATCAAAAAAAAGTGCTAGATATTTTCATCACATTATTATTAATAAATTGTGAAATTAAAAGTCCTTTTTTCTAAATTCTCTACTAAAACAGTTTTTGATCACTCACACAGGATGTACTATTTCCTAGGGCTGCCATGACAATGGATCACGAATTAGGGGACTTAAAACAATGGAAATCTTATTTTCGTAGGTCTAGAGGTGCTCTAGAAGCCTAAAATCAAGCTGTGAGTAGGGCCAGGCACCCTCACACTTCTCAAGGGAGGGCCCCTCTTCGTTTGTGAAAGGCACCAGCAGCACAGTGTTCCTGGATGTTGCAGTTTCATGCCATTCTCTGTCTCTCTGACTTCACATGGGTACCAGTCATATTGGATTAGGGTGCCACCCTAGTCCAGTATGACCTCATTTTAACTGATTCCCTCTATCTCAACTCTTTCCAAATAAAACAATTTTCTAATATACAGATGTTCCTTTTTAATTGAATTGCCTGCTCAGCAACTGTTCAGACTTTGGGTGAGGCATGCTGTTTGGAAGTGGGGGGCCCAGCGCTTGGATTTAGCACCACATGGGATTTAGGACCAGGGACACGAGTGGCAGTGCAGCCTTCCAGTGGCCTCTTCTGCAGCACTTTCGCTTTTTGCTACCTGTACTGTACCACACAGGACTGTAGCTTTAAGTTTTGTGATACATTACAGTGCTGCCTGTAAGTTAAGCAAATAAAAACGAAGTCATAAAATTGAAGTCTCCTTTGACCATTTCTTTGTTCTGAATATTGTAATGTGTGTACTATCTACAGTTCCTCATTCAGCAGTCAACTCACTGAAGATAGCAGGCATAGAACTTGGTCATTAAACAATGGGTGTCTACACTGGGGGTTAGGACTTCAACAATGTATTTTCATTTTGGAGAGGTAAAATTCAACCAATCAAACTAGAGAAAGGACTAAATTAATCTGTTTATTCTCCCCCTAGAGAAAAATGCTATTTAAGTCCTATTGTATGAAAAGGTGAACAATAGTATTCAGTTAGAAATATGGAGGGGGAAAACTGCTATATAGGCACTTAATTAAGGAAGCAATGTTTTTCTTGTGAGTTTCATGTTATTAAAAGTCTGTTCTATGTTTGAAATTATTGGAATTTCTTTCCAACAAGTTTTGTTCTAAAAATACATTTTTATAGCTAATATTTGTAATTAAGTCAATATCCTGTTTTTGTTTAGAAATCCTCCATCCCCAGAAATAGTATGGAATTCAGAGGAAACCAATCTTGGGGTCTACCCTTGAGGGCCAGGTACTTCGATCCCACTTGCACTCATCAATTTGTTTCCATCCTCCTGTTACGCGGGCAGTGGGATGTGGGGTCTTGCCCTGAGTGCACGTTCGTAGCCCTGCCATGACTGACTTCCGTCTTGCATTCAGGACAAAGCTAAGATCCTTGCAAAGGTTCACAAAGCTCTTCTGTGTATCTTTCCCTAGTCCTCTCCTCTTGCCTACCTCTTGTTTCCTCTCAAACTTTCCCTCATCTTGCTCCCTCTGTCTGCACCTGCCTGCTGTTCAGATAGGCTGGTGGTGCCCCAGTCCTCCACTGCATAAGGTGGCCTGTGACCTACCTCCAGCCCTTCTTCCTGGCCCTTAAAGAATATTTTGGTTCTTTGGCAAAGCACTTATTGCCATAGACTTCTATATACATCAACTTGCAGACTTGGAGACCATCTGGCAGTCTCACTGGATTAAGAGCCGAGAGGCAAGTCTTTTTGCTTTGTTTTGCTATTAACTGGGTTGGGGATTGACCTAGGACTTTATTCACACTGAACTACATCCCTAACCATTTTTTGATTTTTAAAATTTTGATACAAAATGTTTCTAAACTGCTCAGGCTGGGCTAAACTTACGATCCTCCTGCCTCAGCCTCTTACAATACTGGGGTTACAGGCATGGGCTGTCACACAGAATCAGGTCTTGGGTTTGATTACTGTTTCTTTTTAATACCTAGAACAGTAACCGGAAGATGGCAGAGACTCAATAAATAGTTGTTGTAGGTGACTGAATCATAGATTTTGTTGTCATTTTTGTTAAGATTAAACCAGAAGAGCCTTATTTTATGTATTAGTTCTAAAGTCAAAACCAGTTAAATTGAGATGCGCTATTGTGAGAGAGAAAGAACAAAACTTTCTTCCTTTTATACTCTCATCGCTCTCCGTATTTCCTTTTTTATCCCAGACATATAGGGAAAGAAACAAATTGTTCCATTTTCTGTCTCACAATGTCTCTGGTCACCACAATGAGTGGAGGAGTAAAATTCTCCAAGAAGTTCTCTGTGGACTCACACTGGGTGCCCTCTATCGCCCTTCAGTTCCGCGGAGTGTGCATGTATGTGGGGGGGAGGTTACTACAGATTCCACAGGTTTGACAATCGGATCTAGCAGACTGTTCTCCCCTCTTGACTTCAGTTCTTGGACGTGGGCCTCAGTTTAATCTCAGCTTTGGTCAGAGGTTCCCTCACCCCCTTCCTTGTGTTTGACAATTTGTTGTAGTTTCTCACAGAAGCCAGGAAAATAGTTCCCTTCCTATTACCAATGTATGCAGAGGGGTATTTTTGAAGGGTAAAATTGAACAGCCAGATGAAGCAATACTTGGGCCAAGCTTGGATAGGTGTTCATGTTCCGTGCGGAAGCATCAGTCCCCGTTCAGCTGGGGCAGAGTGCGCACCTATCACATTGGTGTGTTCTCTGAATCCTGCAGGGGTTTGTGGAAGCTCCACCGGGTAGACATGACTGATTATGACCTCAGTCTTCAGAACTTCTCCCTTTCCCTGGGTGTGGTGATGGGGCTGGAAGTCCTGTTTCTAGTCACATCTTGGTCTTCCTGGTGACCATATCCATCTGGGAGCCACCGAGAGTCCCCTGAGCAGAACCAGAAGTGCTCCTATGTCTCCAGAAGTTCCAAGGAAGTAGGAGCTCTGTGTAATAACCAGAGACATAATCAAAGTGCTTATTTTTTACTATGAAGAATAATACACAGACATATAGAAAGCAACGTCACTGTCACAGCCACCCTACAACCAATACCGGTCGCCACTGGGCTGCCCCTCTCATACAGTGATTTTTTTTAAGTAGTTTTTTTTATTTCTTGTAACATTTAGTATCATTGTCATCATGTGGGGCAGCAGTGAAGAGAGTGTCTGAGCAGAAGAGAGCGTTGTCCTTTCCTAGGAGGTAGGAGTTAATTACCCAGATGAACACTTGTCCCTGTCTGACCCCCAGATTCGGAGAGACGGCTGAGTTAGGGCTCCTCTCTGAGGCTCACCCTCCCCAGGAGATCTCTTGGCCAGGATCTGTGGCTGAGCTGTGTTAGCAGACAGAGTTCTAGGAAACAGCAAGCTCCTCTAGGTGTGGCCACTTGCTATTGTTTTATTGGCACAAATCAGTGTTAATTTCTTGGAAAATGAGGGTTCGATTTGCAGAGACACCTGCAGTGTTCCTAGCACTCATTCCGGTGGCCGATCAAGCTGTTTTCATCCGTGGTTTTCAGAGAATAGTTAGGCTTCTCGGCAAGGCCAGGTCTCACCATCATTCATGCTGCCAGGAAAGAGACGCAGTGTCTGTTTTTTGCACAACTTTTCATCCAGGTAAGAAGTCATCTATCTTTCAAGAACTGCACCATGAGGCTGCAATGAAAATTTCTGTATGATGAACAGTCAATCTCTTGTGATTATCTCAGTTTGCTTTTCTGTGAAGACAGCTTTGTATCAGAAGCATAGATCTTTAATTCCTATGAAATTTTATGGTTTGGCTCTCGTGATTTTTTACTGGGGTTGAATTACTTAATTTTTGCTTTTCCTGCTGACACAGGATATGTTTGTGCCAGGTTGTGGGTAGTTTGTGTATTTATTTGTGATCCTACTGACTTCAATTTCAAATATTCATGAGCATTTTCTGGCACACCACTTTTGAGTGAACCGGACTGGGACAGGACTGCGAGAGACGGGAAGCGCACTATAGTTGATTGAACTTTTGAAAAGAGGGTCTGCTCCTGCCTGGGGTAAGTATAGGCCAGATGAATGGCAGCTCAGAGTTATCTATGAGAAGGTATTTATTTTCCTTAGGCCCTAAAATACTCAAAATAAAAATGTTCATCCATTATTAAAATTTTTTAATTAGTAAATGTTTGTGGTACATAATGATCACGCTACGTGTTCATCACACATCTTGATTCTTATTTTTTTGGCCCCTTCCTCTCGCATTCTTCCTTGCTCCTTCCATCTCTTCTTCCCCTTTCCATGTGCAAACTCTCTATTTCCATTTTAAAACTCTCCTTTTCAAAAGAAATCTCGTCCCTGTCTTCCCTCCCCCTCCCTCCATCTCTTGTTCTCCTTACCATTTGAAAAAGATCTCCCTACTCTCTATTGTCTATCTTTGCTTTTGCTCTTTATCATTTTTTACAGCTGACTTTTAAAAGACTTCTAGGAGATGCCAAAAAGTAAAAAAAAAAAAACAAAAAAAAAAAAAATTAATCTTGACAGATTGTTGGGAAACTACTGTGTCCCAGGCCAAGATGACCAGTCAGGGAGTAAATGACATGTCAGCAGGACAGCTCTCCTAATTTTGGGGTGGGAAATGGTCACCAAATTTTTAAGATCCAAATCTTATTTATCTTCCTTGCTCGCTTTGGCAGCACATATACTAAATCTTATTTATTTTCCTTTTCTGTTCTGTCTGAGGAAGGAAAAAAGTCAACTTGAGACACAGTAATTATAAGGGACAGATGCTTTAAGACTTCCCAGAAATGGGCACATTTGGCCATTCTCTGTTAGGAAAAAAACTGTCCAATTATGTTACAAAGAACTGAATGCTATGTGAAGCAGTCAGAAACATCACCAGTCCAAACAGCCAAAGAAAAGAAAGTAGCTGACACCTTAGAGCCAGGGGTCAAGTTTGAGTCTGGTGAGAGGTGTATCTTTGCAGGGAACTGGGGAAGGACTATTATGCCTTATGCAGTGTAGGCAAAGGAGACTTTTGTTCTTTCTTGGAATGACCTGTTCTGGGAAAAAGCTCAGAAGGAAGGAGCGGAAATTGACTCCTGAACACTGTGTATGGCACGTCAGTCTTATGAAGTTCTTGTGTAAATTCAGGAGCACCCAGCATCCTGTGTATGAGGCCCCATTTGGAAGCATATGACACCTCTCTGGGAAAAGTCAGGCCTGCATTTAGCTGAATTTGGGCTCTCATCTTGCTTTTGTTGCTTTCTAGATCTCAGACGTTGAGTAAGGCACTTCATCCTTCCATATCACTAAGAAAGAGAAGAGTTAATATTCTACCTCTCAGGGTTACTGAGAAGCATCAATGGGAAAACCCATATATATTTAGCCTTGTAATTGACACAGTTAAATGCTTACTAAAAGGTTATTCACACAAGCAACAATCAAAAATGTGCACATAAACATCTTGGTAGATAAGTTTATATATGTGTGTGTGTTTATATATATTTAAATATATGTACATATTTAAATAATCATATATTTAAATATATCTGTGCACATTTAATGTACATTTAAATTCTTGGTATGCTCCAGATTTCTCAAGAGCATATATTATCAAAGAACCAGTTCTGAGATGTATATTTTATATTCACTTACATTTTCCAATTCAGCATTCCTGGAAAATAGAATACAGCTCGCAAAGTTACACTAACATTCTTTAGATCTCTGTATGTTACAGCAAGTCCAGCAGTGACCCATGATTCTTTGGATGTTTATGTGGAAATAAGATAACTCCGCATTAGACCACTCAGAGGAAGTAGAACAAATGTACCCTATATTTTATAAAGACACAAACACATTCTTTGCAAGTTACTGTGGAATGTGTAATACCAGCAACATTTTACAGGAAATGGTCCTCATTCCAAATATTTCAGATAACCAGTGAACATAATAAAAATGTATACATTAAGATGAAAAAAGGCATTCATGTGCTAAATCCAGTTGTGTCCACATAATTGTATTATTCATTACTGCTGAATTTCAAGTGTGATGAAAGTTCTCTACAATATTGAATGAATGTAGAGTATGTTAGTAAACTAAGTGCTATGAAAAAAAAAATCATTCTCATTGTTTTTGTGGCTACTGTGTCCTAGGCACTTGACTAGACCTAAAGCTTTCTTGTAAGATTTTTTTTTTTTAAGACTTAAGACACTGTTGGAACATCAGCCCCATTCCTCCCCCTGGGAGCCTTCAAAATAACACAATTGCTATCATGCTAGAGCTAAAACCTTTCTTTGCTAGCCGTTTTTTCCACAAGATGCCCCAGCATGAAATAAATCACAGGACTTAGGGTACAAAAACAAATCAGGCCCACTTGGCTCTAAGCAAGAAAGGTATGTTTTACCCCATATTAAATCCTAATTGATTGAAGCCTCAAGGCAAGTTAGCTAAATGTAATCCACTGTCTTGGATGGGATCTCAAAACATAAAGAGGGAGAGAGGAAACCCAACAAAATCTGAAAAAGCATGGACTTCAGCACGAAATTATCAATATCAGCTCATTAACTATATGTTGATAATAAGAGAAATTATACGTTGGATGTATGGAGGCCTTATAAGTTTAAAAATACTCTAAAGCAAAAAGTTAATTAGAAAAAGTAACTGCCTTAAACTATAACTTATTTCTTGTTCTGAAGAGGAATTGTAAAGCTGAGTCTAATCAGTTGGTTTCTTTAGTGTTACAAATGCTTAAAATATCAGCTAAGCAAATCACTTATTTTGTAGTCTATAAGATCTACTTGTGTGAAAAATAATTCTGGTTAGAATGCAAATGGCATCAGCTATGGACTGACCACACCCAAGATAGATCTCTGCTCAGGCCCCTGCCATCTATGGGGCAGTGTTGCATTAAAGATTCTCACATCTGACTGGCCAGTGGACCCACTTCTGCCTGCCCAATACACACCTCAGCTTATTTTCCCTGGAAACAGATTTTGCATGGGAGTGGGTCACTTGGAGGGGTCATTTGGACAAGATTCTCCTGTGGGTATGAGTTAAGCCCCCAGTCCTTGGTAATCCCCCTGAGCCCCCCTCTGCATCTCCCTACCAGTTAGCCCTACAATAGTAGAAACATATCCTATCATACTACAGCAAGGGTCAAGTGAGACAGTGGCCTTCCCCAGGTCCCAGAATCTGGCAGTCATAGAGCTGGAACCAGAAAAAGGGAATCTGGATGACTACAATGTTGGGGAAGTAACACTCAGTTGTTCTTTAAAGCAGGAATATAAAACTGACAGTTGGAGCAAAGCACAAGATTGTTACATATTTTTGCTTATCTTATTTTCCTATTGTATTCAAACATTTTCCCACTGCTATAACAAAGTACTTGAAGCAGGTTAATGTAGAACAAAGTGCCTGAGGCTGGTTAATATACGAAGAAAAGAGTTTTGTTCAGCTCAAAGTTTTGGAGGCAATGAGTCCAAACAGGATGGCACCAGCTCTGGTGATAATACTTGTGGCTTGGTCATGTCATGGCACATGGTATCATGGCAGATGCACATGTGAAAACAGCCCCACAGTGAGTCCAGAAGCCAGAGAACAAGGAGGGGCCATCTTGCTTTTACAACAACGTGTTCTCGTGAGAACAAGCAACTCATTCCTAGAGACTACTATTGAACATTTCAGAGTGTGATGCTTATGACCTAATCACCTTTGACCAGTCTCCAACATTACTATACCGAGGACCAAGTTTCACATGGATCTTTGGGGGTTACATTCAAGCCATATCTAAACTTGAGCACACAGAAAAATCACTTAATTATTTAGCAGATGTAATACGAAATCTGACGTGTTTGGATTAGGATTTCTTTGGATTTACAATAATTTCTAAGTATTTTTCTTAATGATATGTGCTTCTGCAATTTATTCAGTTGCCTTAAAATGAAGCTAGAATGTTCCCCAAATCAAATAGGAAATTAGGATGGTAATTAGAAAATGTTTTTAACTTAAATGATAATGAATAATTGACATATTAACACAAGCGAGGGGCCGGGGATTTAGCTCAGTGGTTCTGCCAGTTGCCTTGCAAGCACAAGGTCCTGAGTTTGATCCCCAGTACAAAACAAAACAAAACAACCCAAACAAACAAACAAACAGGTGAGATTCCTGTAAAGCAGTGCTTAAAGAAATGTTGATAGCTTTAAATGCAATTTTGGTAGTGCCATTTTCCTGAAATATTTTACATTGTGATTGTTTATATTTAGTAATGTTGCTGAGTTTGTTTTACTCTGCAGCATTAATTTCTCAAATTAAATGGTATCCCAGGGAATGATGATAGACCAAATGCTCAAGAGTAGGCTAAACAATGAAATACATGCTAAAATAAGTATTATTTTTCTTATACAGTGCTACTTCTGATAGTTATTTATGATACTCTTTATGATAGTACACATAAATACTTTAAAAAATAATATTGCCCTGAAAAGATTCAAACCTACTCAAAGAGGGTGCAACCAAATCATTTCAGTATATAAAGTATCTACTAGAATGACCTCAATGCATTTTTAAATTTAGACAAAAAAATTATTAAATATAAAAGAAGAGACCACACGTAACTCCATGGAGCAAAAGTTAGCTATTAGCGGAGCTTTCCAACCTTCACTAGTAGATAGAAGAGTTAAACAGTTCCGATGTTAAATAAGGTGACATGGGCAAGACAATTTAAGGGAGCAAACTTCTCTTGAGGAGTTGAACATGGTGACTATAAAAGGGATTTGCAATTTTAGAAGAAAAAGTATCTCCCCTAGAGGAATTCTCAGACCTCAAACTCAGCTGAGATCCTTGGTAAATAAATAAATTAGTCAGCAGGATTAGTGTATCCCTAGTGCCTAAGTGACTTTTAACCCTGGGAAGATCTAATTGTCTATGAAAACATTAAAGGAATCAAATTTAAAGTACTCACATTTTTTGTGTTAAGGAGGATTCTATGTGGTGATTACAAATGTTAAGTATTTTAAACTTTATAGATAATTTGCCATGATGGGATAATGAGAATTAAAACTGCTTAGCTGAGTAACTGACTTCGCTGAGGCTTTAAATAGAAATTTACTGCCATATTAGATGTTAATTTAAGACTCATCATCTTAGGAGGGAGAATCAGTCATCCAGACCCTGGGCTGGGACGGAACTCTGCGATGTGTGGTGATCGAGAGCCCTTCTGAGAGATGATTACTAACATACATGATAACATGCTTCAGCAACTTTCTGATAAACATCAATTAGCTTAAGAACTTCTGACCCTAGCTGGTTTTATGCCTTGGAAAAATGCTACAAGACATTTAATCAGGCTTGCAATATTATCTTAATAAGAATTTTAGAAATCCAATCTAAAATGTTTATCTCACCACTTCCTCCTGTACAATGCCTTTAGCAAAGCACACTCTGGATTGTTTCCAATGCCTGTCTCTTTGCAGTTCAACTTTGTTTGACCCTGGCTCTGAATCAGATTGTTTGAGAAATCACTTCAATAATATGCATATTTAATTCATTAGCTTTTAAGAGTTACCATAGTATTTGAGATTTTTCTGTCACTCAGAAAATAATACCTAAAGAGACAATCATCAATACAAATCTATTACTTCAGCTGAAATGATCTCAAATAATATGATGGATTAAATTTATATACAAGATGAAGTAATTAGCAAGCCCTGCAAAGAAGAAAGATCTCCAGGAGGCTTTTTGATTTATAAACAGAATGATAAAATGCATCACCTGAATTCACTGTTTAAGGATGAATAAATTTTTGGAATGGAAGTTATAAGAACTTAATATTCTCTTTTTAAAGGTTGTGTTCTGAATAATCTTTCCTATGCACAAAAGTCTTCTTAAGGGGCACTGAAAAATATATACAGATCCCAGAAAAAGCTTGCATACTGAGAGACTCCGTGAACAGAAAAAGATTGGAAAATGGACACTGAGAAGCTATTACAGTAACAGATGGCTGTGACGACAGACTGCTCTCTTCCCATCCAGGATACTGAAATGGCTCTTTCTCTTGCTACCGAAGTCTTATTCACTCCCTCAATCTTTGTCAACTGTTGCCCAAAACTGTACCATGAAGCAAATCATTTCTTAAAAGTAGTACTTAAAATTCTGCTTTTCAGAAATTTTGCCTAAGAGAAATTAAAATAATCAGTCTACTTCTCAGCCTTGTGGGCTTTTTTTTTTTTTTCTCCATGTTTACTGTCCTTTCATGGATGGAGTAGAAATAAAAGTTTTAAAGATGAAGAAGGCATTAGTGTACTTGTATACTTGACCGGAAGTATCCCAAAGGAAAGGTACAGAGCATTCCTACTTGTTTTCTTCCCTCCCCATCTTTATGTTCCTAGAATCTACAACACTAACGTTACCCAATAAACACTTGCTGAGTAATTGAACGACATCAAGAATAGACTATTAGTTTCACATAATGGCTACCGTCTTTCAATTTACACCACCTATTTTCATTTTCACTGGCTTTGCACATTATTTCCATATGTGGTTCACCTGAGAGACTGGTGATAAATTCTCTCTGGGCTATGAACTGGCTTCAGGAGAGGGACTTGCGCAGGGAGATTACAGCTTGATAGAATATTAGCTAGACATCCCTTTACTGTGAATCCATGAAGACTTCCTTCCTTATAGGTACCTCTCTGGCAGAAACATTGAATTTGCCCTGACTGTTACAGCAACATCTTTTAGGCAAATCATTTGTGTTCTGCTATGTTGAGGATATGGTTTCTCCTCTCTGAAATTCATGTTGAAATTGGGTCTCCTCTGTAACAGTGTTAGTTAACAAGTAGGAGGCCCTTAAGAGGTGCTTAGGTCATTAAGAAGGACTGAGCTAGTTCTGGTAGGACTGGATTAGTATCTCAAGAGTGGGATGCCCCTAAAGAGTGGATGCTCCTGGTGTTTTGCCCCTTTACCCATGCCTGTATGATCTTCCCCCCTACATTTGAGTTGAAACAGCATGAAGTCCTCACCAGAAGCTGAGTAAATGCTGGCACAATGTTCTTGGACTTCTCTCCAGAACCATGAACCAAATAAACTCATTTCCTTTATAACTTATCCAGCTTGGAAAATTCTGGCATAGTGACAGAAAACAAACTAAGACATCCTGTGATTATTAGAAAAGCATAAATATCATGATTGTGTGATAAACCTAGAAATATTTTTATAAGCTATTCCTACAACCGTATTTCTAAAATGTAAGACTATAAAAAATACCATGAACTGGGGATTTAACTCACTGGTTTTGCCGCCTGCCTCACAAGTGCAAGGGCCTGAATTAAAAACAAAAACAAAAACAAAACAAAACAAAACAAAAACAAACAAAATACCACAAGAAAGTGATAGCTAAGAATTTGTTCACATTATCAATAATAACACAATGCATTCTTGCTTAACATTTCTAAATTTAATTCTTAATTAAAATGCTAACTTTCATTTTAAGTATTCATCAAACCAGCAATAATTTTGAGCATCTATCATAAAAAACAATCTCAAATAGTAACATAAAAATATAACGCAATGTTGAAACAGACTTTCCCGGGCCGGGCATGGTGGCGCACACCTGAAGTCCTAGCACTCGGGAGGCTGAGGCAGGAGGATCACTGTGAGGTCGAGACCAGCCTGGGCTACATAGTGAGTTCCAGGTCAGTCTCAACTACATAGTGAGACCCTGTCTCAAAAAACCAAAAAAAAAAAATAAATAAATAAAATAAATAAAAATTAAAAAAAACAGATTTTCCTGGACTATGATGTGAATTTGGATGTATTCAGATTATTATTATAAAATGCTTCATCTCTGTTCTATGTGCACATGGATTTGAAAATATCTGACTATAGTAAAAACTTGTCATGATAGGAAATGATAGATTATGCTTGGAAATGTTATCACACCAGATTAAAACAACTGAACCCCCATTTCCCACTTTATTTTATATAAAATTACATATATTATAATTTTTAGGCTTCCATATTTTATGTCATTCAAGAGATAAGATAAATGAATTTATAAAATAAAATATAAACTGTTTTTCTTATGTTTCCAAATACCATACCTTTAAAATGTAGTCAACCCCAAGCAAAGTGCTTCACATAGAAGTGTATACCTCTAAAAAAAAGTTTGTGAACTAAATATATAAATTTGTATTACTAATTATAATGTATAATTGCTAGGAAGGAAAGAAACGAAACCTACATTGAGTGTTTGTATTATTTCTCAGGGAAAACTAGAAGATAAGTAAATAAAATACCAAATTTATTTCTGCAAGAATTTCAAATGAAGGAAAAGCCATGTGAGCTGCAGTGCACATAAAAAATGACTAGTTGAAAGAATTAAGACTTAAAAATATAGAGACACAGAACATGTAATGAAATGGACATGACTCTTTCTCTATTGTAATGGATGGTGTGGGAGCAGGAATTGAATTTCAAGAAACTTAATCCAAAGTAAATATAGTCATGCAGTTGTTTTGTTACGGAAAAATGGGTTTCTCACAACAAAAGCCATCATTTATAATGACAGCATTAAACACTAGTGGGAAATAGGGTGCCGTACTTAGATTTTTTGAACTTCAGAGCAGTTTCCTTTTCTATGCCAAGAATTATCTTCTCTTCTACTAAATGAAAGGGACTCACTGGCAGAAAATACTCTGATGTTAAATGAATGCTACAGATTGGGAATTGACTATCTTCTCTGGTGTTTCTTAGTGATGACGTGCTTTATTCTTCATGGTAAAATATCTAATGCTCCAAAGTTAAAATATTATTTAAATGAAAAGAAGCTACTTAATATTGGCTTTAATATTTTAAGTCATGCTACATGATACTAGGGCTATTTTTAAAATTCTCAGTAGATATAAGGGACTATGCTTGCATTTATACCAGTATGATGCATCAATATCCTAAATTCTTTTTCATCTGAGAAACATTAACACGTTTGATATATGTAAATATAAATATATATGCCATTTTTCCTTTGCTTGTTCTTTTATCGTTTATATTTATGTGCCTAGAAGTTACTATATATTGTCCCTTTTGGGGATTAAATAAATATTTGAATACGTTCAGAAAACTTCGGTTTAGGAAAGAACTACAGGTCTCTACTTTAACATTTTGGGTCTTTCTGTTCTTTCTCACCTCAGTCTCATCTCTGCTGCCTCTACCTTAACTTAATGGACTGAAATCTTTCAGTTAGAAACTGGCCTCTCATTTCCCTTTCTTACTTACCACTTCTTCCTGTAGTTGCGTGGAAAGACATTTCCTTTCTCAAAATCTGAGAATGATGGAAAATCCTCCCAACTCCTAAAATTATTACTTTGGAATTGTAGAATTTTAATTTCAATGTAATTATCTTGGGATCATACAGCCAGGTATCCCCTGCCACACTTGCACCCCTCAAGGTGTCTGTGGAGGTAGACAAGCAGTCCTAGAATGGGAAAGTTTACTTCAAAATCCTACTGAATGGGGCCACTGAAATAACAAGTCTACAAAAGAAGTAACATATTTTTAATGAGCACTATGACTAAAGGATGAGAAGCTCCTACAGTATCCTATGAAGGTCAAGAGAATTACAGCCAACTCAGAATGCTTTCAAACTTTATTAAGAAATGTATGTATTCAATCAATATAAAATCTAGAAAGACATAGGCTAAAACACAAATACAAATTCTCACGGTATAAGGAAATGGCTTGAGTTGGAGTGAGATGCACAAATTCTATAAGCAGAGGAGAAAAATGCTCTCACACATCCAATTTTCCATGCATACCCACATAATCCAAAAGATAAAGTCAAAATTTCTTCAAGAAATATGTACAAAAATGTCAGCCTGTATTACTATCAAATGAAGATTCTTAGAGCGTTGACTTTAGGTGCATCCCTATTTGTGAAGCATAGACCAACCAATCTATAAGATGAAACTTGTACTATATTAGCAGGAGCAATGGAGTAGCTAGTGGCCTGAGATCTCTGCTCACACAGAACAATAGAAGCAAGGATTCAGGGGGAACTATGGATAACTTCCTTAATGTTAGAGGTCAAGGAACAGTGTAGGTTGTGATGGGTAAGTTCTTTGATCTATAAAGTAAAACAGTTGTCCTTGTCTTGTTTTCAGACCATGAAAAACATGATTCCACCTCTACAGGCATTCTACTTCCATAGAGATTCAGTACGACATAAAATTTGAGTTTTTGGTAATCATCTTTATCCTTACATTTTCCAATGAAGAAGTAAAAATGGTGACAAATAACACTCAATACTGGGATATGCAGTAGACAAGAGAATAATATTATTACAGGACGGTAAGGCTTTTGATATCTCAGCTGGACATGAATTTTGTCATTTCACTGAAAATAAAAATAACCTTTTCCTCTGGAAAAGAAATTAAAGTTTATTTTCCTTTATATCTAAAGTGATTTGATTATACTTCAACTCCCTAAATTATAAAGAACATAAAATATAGATCATATTTGATTTGAATTAATAAAAATTATCTAATGATACATGTAGGCACATTGACAATATTTGGAAATAGACACAATTTATATGTTGTTGTATGCTTTATAGAACACAGCATGCACATCTTGTTATATTTTGTTCTATAGAAATTACTTCTCACTGACTGCCTTATACCCAATGTCTAGAGGTAGTAGCATCAAAAAATGGGAGCCATTTGACATGTACTTGTTGAATAAATGAAACACAAAACCAAGGAAAGTATAGATAAACTATATGCTTTCTTTATTGGAAGGTGTTTTACTGCTATAATGCTGTTTGAGTGACCATTCTCCCCCAATTACTAGAACATCCATAAAATTTCAGAAAGATGAAAATATATTTCAACCAATATTTCCTGGAAAAATGCAATGTATCTCTTCCCTTTACCATGAAATTTTATTTCTTCTTTATCTTCTTCAACATAATCTGTCTACACTCCACATTCTACAATGAGAAGAGTTCACTTACTAAATTTTTTATTCCAAAAGAAAAGATATTTTATATGCACAAAATTCTAGCAAAAAGGAATTTTATAAGCAGAATGTATTTGGAAGTTAGACTCTCATTTTGGCATCTTTCAATTTACCCAGTATCTGCAGCTGCCTTTTCACAAAACTGAATGAAAATCCAGAGAAAGGTATCTCAAAATTTAAGATTCTAATCATTGATCAAAAATTTTTTTCATAAATTTAGATTAATTCATTTAATTTTTTAAAACTCTTAAAATCTAAAACAATGGAATAGATCTGTCCAGCAGTACATTATTAACTGTTCCTTTGAGCAACTTTTCTTCCTAATTAATCTACCAAGACCTCTCGGGCTTACAACCTATTTAATACATAAATTTAATGTTTTAAATGAAATTGTTGGGTTAGAGTTCAGCTCCAGTAATGCCAAAGTAGCTGGAATTGAACTAAACCGCCCATTGGTACCATTATACAAAATGGTCATAAAAGAAGCAAACAACTGCTAAAGGCATTAGTGAACAATTATAGTAAATAAGAATTGGTTAGACAACAGTCCTTAAAGATGGAGGAGGCAGAAGCTCTACATTAGCCCATCTTTTCCCTGAAAACAGAGGGTAATGAAATCCATGCTCAAAATAGTAGTCTTACTAGACTGAGAAAACCCAACAGAGGTGGGATTGTTAGAATGCTTGATCTTGAATGTGTTGGAAAAGAAGCAAACTGAGAAGGGGAAGCTACAGATATCTGCAAAGAAAAATTTTTCCACCTAAGGATGGGCTCTTAAGATACACATATATGAAGGGTAGGATTCCAAATAATAATAATAATAATAATAATAATAATAATAATAATAATAATAATAATAAAATATCAGTTTAACCCAAAATTTAGAAGGCTAAAAAGCTAAGCAGAGATTTCAATAACTGAATGATGCTGGTGAATAAGAAATGAAGTCCACATTACTTTGTATCCCAGTCTGTTTAGGCTGTGATAACAAAATACTGTAGGCTGGGTGGATTAAACAACAGAAAGTTCTCTTCTCACAGTTATGGAGGCCGGAAGTCTGAGATGTGGATGGCAGTGAGGTTAAGTACAAGGGATGGATCCCTTCCTGATCACTGCTGCCTTTTCACTGCGTTCTCAATTAGTGGCGCTGATGGTGGGAGGGGTGTGGTGTCACTTCTTATCCGGGGATTAATGTCACTCTCAGGCCCTATCTTCATGACCTTCTCCAAACGTAATTACTTCCCAAACATTCTGTCTCAAACATCATTGTATTTAAAAATATAAATATAAATGAGGTGGGTGGAATGCACGATTCAGTTCATAGCAAAGGGTGTCAGTTTCCTACTGCTATTGTAACAAATTAGTACAAGCCTAGAGTCTTCAAACAATTAAAAAAATATTCTTACAATTAGGTAGGTCAGAAGTCTAAGGTCCTTACTGAGTTAAAATCAAGTAGCCAGAAGGACAGCACCCTTCCTTGAAGGTTCTAGGGGAGAATCCATCTTCTCGCCTTTTCCGGTTTCTACTGCTGGCTGGAGATATTGGCTCAGGGACCAGTTTCATCTCCAAAGCCAGCGGTGGCCCATAACTCTGTCTTTTCTCTGCTCTCCCATTTCCTCCTTACTCAGTAAGAATTTTTGGTTTCATTGGACCCACTTAGATAATTCACAATAATCTTGGTTCCATGTAGTTAGCTGAGTAGAAAATGTAATTGCATCTGTAAGTTGGAGTTTTCTTTGTAAAGTAACATTGCAGAATCATAGCTCCTGGAAGTTAGGATGTGCCTTGATTGTGTTGGATGCCCAGTACTGCCAAAAAAAAAAAAAAAAAAAAAAAAAAAAAAAAGGTGGTACTTACAGAAAGGTCAAAATTGAAACTGAAATAACTCATGTTTACTATGTTCTAAAACCAGACTTCAATAGGAAGAGTTGATCCATTAGAATTTTATCTGCCCTTTACTAGAAAACTAAGCATTTCTGAAAGAACCACACGGTGTTTTCCAGTGTCGAAATATGAAATATGCTAAAGTAAATAACAACAGAGACAAAGAATAGAAGCAAACAGAAAAAGCCCCATATATGATTCTGATATCGAAGGTATCAAAGACAATATTTAAGATAATTTGGATTAACATGTCAAGCAAATGAAAATATCTAACGTGTAATAGTTGATTTAAGAAAAATAAGCCAGGCGTGGTGGCGCACGCTTATAATCCCAGCACTCTGGAGGCTGAGGTAGGAGGATCGCTGTGAGTTTGAGACCAGCCTTGGCTACATAGTGAGTTCCAGGTCATTCTCAACTATACAGTGAGACTCTGTCTCAAAAAGACAGGAAAAAAAAAAAAAAAGAAAAAGCAAATCAAACCCATAGAATACAAAAGCAAGGTAACAATACACATAAGACCAAACTTTAAGATCATAAAGAGCAGATACAAAAAATTTGAAAGACCAACAAATTAGTTAATTTTTTAGTATAAGTGATAAGAAAAGAAGCAAGCCCAAATTAACTGTATTATATATTCAAACAGTGGATGATAGGAACTACTTTTATCTTATCACTTAGCTATTGTAAACAAGCCACCTCAAAACCTGTGAGTAACAACAGAAATTCTTTTTTTTTCCTCATTGAGTTTATTGGTATATTTCAGGTATATGGTTCAGTTACATTCATCATTGGGATCTCGTACCTTTACATGACAGGTCTTGGTTCTCATTTTTTCCCCTTATCGCTTCCCTCCCTTCACCCACTTCTCTATTCCCTATTTACAAATACTTTATTTCCATTTTTTTCATTTTCTCATTTTTTTTCATTTCCCTTATTACCTTTCCCCTACTCTTCCCCCTTCCCTACACCTTTAGTCCTTTTCTTCCTATCTCACATGGTTGATTATCTCATTAGGATCTTCTGTACTATTATAGTTTTTCACACCAGAGAAACTACTCAGTATTTACACATGTGTGACTTATTTATTTCACTTAGGAGTATATCCTCAAAATGTATCCATTTTCCTGTGAATGACTCTAATTTCTCATTTTTTATGGCTGAGTAGTATTCCATTTTATAGAAAAACCACATCTTTTTTATCCAGTTTCCAACTGATGGGCAAATGGGCTGTTTCCAAGTTTTAGCTATTACAAACTGTGCCGCTATAAACATAGGTGCACATATATCACTGTGATATGATTCTTTTAATTCTTTTGCAAAGATACCCAGTAGAGGCGGGGTGAAATGGAACCTCTAATCCCAGCTCTCTGAGGAATCTCCATACCAATTTCCATAGTGGTTGCACTAGTCTGCACTCCCACCAACAATGGAGAAGGGTTCCTTTCTCCACACAACCCCGCCAACATTTGTTATTGGTTGATTTCTTGATAGCAGCCATTCTTTGTGGGGTGAGGTGAAATCTCAATGTTGTTTTCATCTGCATCTCTCCAATGTGGAACATTTTTTCATATATTTACTTGCTGCTTTTACTTCTTTATCTGAGAAACGTCTGTTCATTTCAGATGCCCATTTTTGAATAGGGTCTTTATATTTAGGGGGGCTGATTGTTTTGAGTTCTTTATATATTCTAGATAATAGTCCTTTGTCTGAGGAGCAGCTGGTAAAAGGTTTTTTCCCACATTGTAGGTTGTCTTTTAGTTCTGTTGATGGTTTCTTTTGCAGTGCAGAAGTTTTTTTTAATAAGATGAGATCCCAGTTGTTGATTCTTTCTGCTAGCTCCTGTGCTACTGAGGATTTGTTCATAAAGTCTTTTCCTATGCCAATGTCTTCAAAAGTTATGCCTAACTTATCTTCCAGCAAGTTTAGTGACTCTTTTTTAATATCTAGATCTTTAATCCACTTGGATTTTAATTTAGTGCATGGTGAAAGATAAGGATCTAGTTTTAATCTTTGGCAGGTTGAAATCCAGTTTTTCCAACACCATTTGTTAAGAGGCTATCTTTCTTCCAGTGAGGATGGTCACCTCCTTTGTCAAAGATGAGGTAGCTGAGTACATCTGGAGTTGTTTTTGTATCTTCCAATCTATTCCACTGATCCTCAGGTCTGTTTCTTTGTCAGTACCACTCAAGAACAGAAATTCTTGATTAGCTCTCACATGTCTGCAAGTCTTCTGTATTTCAGCTGATTAGATTGTGACCAGGTCAGTAGCTACCAGTGTATGGCAAAGCAGGAGAGGAAGAGTAGAGACCACAATGACATTTACTTCAACTATCAACAACATTGTCACAGAATATCAAAGAAGTGAAAAAGTCACTTGAAAGTCATAAGAAAATTGATATGAAAAGAATAAATTTGAGCCTTCTATGCAACTAAATAGAATGTGAAATTAACAATTTTCACAAAGATAATTTGTTAAAAGGAGGCCTCACTGGTGAGTCTCCTAAACACTTAAGAAATAAACAATACATTACACAAACTCTTTAAGAAAAGAGAGCAAGACAGGCTTTCCTGTTCATTTTTTTATATTTTTATGACCTTTGTAGTAAAATCTGAAAAAGGCTTTGAAAAAAATTGAAGGTTAATATTTCTCCTAAATATTGGACAAATCCCTGCACAACATCATCATAAATCAAATTCAGTGCTGTAGTTAAAGTATAATATATCATGATCAACTTGATTGATACTGGAAAACTGCAAAGATTAATTTAACAGTCACAAATCAATAAATGTAGATCACTATATTAATAAAATAAAGAAAAATGCCATGTGTGTATTTCTATAACATTCACATAAAAACCAGCCAGCTAGGAATAGAAAAGAACTTCTTAATCTAATCAAATGTATCTTTGAAAACCTTTCCACCAATGTCACATTCAGTGTGGAAATACATGATTCTTCCCCTTTGAGCTTGCAACTATGTGGAAGATATGTGTCTTATTTCAACAGCACTGTTCTGAAGATCTTTAGCATTGCAATATATAAAAAAAATAACAGTTTCCTGGCTCAGACAGGAAGAGAAGCAGCAGTCCCCAGTGAAAATGAAAGTACCAACACTGTTTTAGTAGACGTTCAGTACACTTCAGACAGCAGCAAGCAATAACTTCTCTCCTCAGTCTACACTGCATTTACTCATGGTCAATGATGGTCTGAAAGTATTAATTTAAAAATTCAGAAACAAATAAAAGATTATAAATAATTTTATTATTGCATTTTAAGTAATTGTTTTATTTTTATTATTGTTGTTGATCTCTAATTTATGAAATAAATCATACAGAAGGTATATATGTATTTACAGGAAAAACAGTAGATCTAGGTTTTGATATAATATATATGGTATATTATATATATCCAGTGGGGATCTTGGAATGTTTACCCCTGGATAAGGAAGGTATTACTCTGTTCATTTGTGTGGCTGTGTGTGTGTGTGTGTGTGTGTGTGTATGTGTGTGTGTGTCTGTCTATCTGTCTATCTATCAGTCTATCTAATTCATGAGGAAGTTCAGACTTGATAGAATAGTACCAATTTCTCTGTTGCAAAATAGACATGGAAGAACAGGGTACTGCAAAAGAAAACAGTAAACAATTTGTAGTGACTAGATTTCCATCTTCTATATTTCCAAAGCATAAGAATCAAGTTGGAAACTGGATAAAGAAGATGTGGCTTTTCTATTAAATGGGATATTAGTCAGCCATAAAGAATGAAAAATTATATTCATTCATAGGAAAATGGATACATATTGAGGATATACTCCTAAGTGAAATAAATAAGACACACGTGTAAATATCAAATAGTTTCTCTGGTGTGGATAAACTATAATAGTACATAAGATCCAAATGAGATAATTGACATTGTGAAATAGGAAGAAAAGGGCTAAAGGTATAGGGAAAGTGGGAAGGGTAGAGGAAAGGGAATAAAGGAAAAGAAAAAAAATAGGAGAAAATGGAAATAAAGTGTTTGTAAATGGGGAGGGGAGGAGGGAGTGAAGGGAAGTCAGGGACAAGGAGAAAGAATGACAACAAAGACCTGTCATGTAAAGGTACAAGATCCCAATAATGAATGTAACTGTACTGTATACCTAGAATGTACCAATAAACTCAATGAGGAAAAAAAAAAGAATCAAAAGTTTGTAATTTTTAAAATGAAAGTTGCCTTAAATATTGTTAAATTAAAAAGTCATTGCTGGCTTTTATTTAAAATATTGTTTTTGTAGCTATAGGGAACTTAGATATGCATTAAGTATGTCTTGAAACAGTTTTCCTTTAAAAAAGAAAGACATCGATTTAGTAAGGTAACATTACCAAATAGTATTGTTATGAATTTAAAATGTTCATCGTGATGATTTTATATAATATACTTTCTGTAATGATTACCAAAGTCAAGTTAAGTAACACATCTATCACCTACTTACTGCTTTGTTTTGTGGTTTAGAACATTTACTCAAACTTTTAGTACACAATTCTTAAACTGTACTGTACCTAGAATGTACCAATAAACTCAATGAGGAAAAAAAAAAGAATCAAAAGTTTGTAATTTTTAAAATGAAAGTTGCCTTAAATATTGTTAAATTAAAAAGTCATTGCTGGCTTTTATTTAAAATATTGTTTTTGTAGCTATAGGGAACTTAGATATGCATTAAGTATGTCTTGAAACAGTTTTCCTTTAAAAAAGAAAGACATCGATTTAGTAAGGTAACATTACCAAATAGTATTGTTATGAATTTAAAATGTTCATCGTGATGATTTTATATAATATACTTTCTGTAATGATTACCAAAGTCAAGTTAAGTAACACATCTATCACCTACTTACTGCTTTGTTTTGTGGTTTAGAACATTTACTCAAACTTTTAGTACACAATTCTTTATTGACAACTGTAGCCAGCAGGCTGGACAATGGGTCAAAGTTGTTTACATTGTTACCTGTGGGAAGAGAGAATGGAAACAGTTAGAGATTTTCCATTTTTTTTGGTTTGGGTAGAACATTTGCATTTTCTAACCTTCTGGATATTTTCTTTCCTTTCATTATGACTGTGCTATTCAGAAAGGAGTCTATGGCGTGAGGTTTTGAAGCATTATTTTATTTGATTCTTTATACACTCTATAAAAGCACAGCACACTAAAGGGCTGGTCTGGAGCGAGAGCCAGGAGGCCCACTGCTCAGCCAGCCTTATAATACTACCACTGCAGTAGACAGTATTAAAGACATATACAAAACACCAAGTGAATAAAAGCAATGGCTTTTTGTTTTGTGTTGTTTTAGTTTCATAAAAGGAACTTCGTTCAAGGAGTCTGTACCCCTGAGTCTTTTGAAAGCTCCTTCAGAAACATTTTGCTCAAGCAGGTGCCAGTCGGATCAGTGAGTCCTCAGTACCCTGTGTGAATGGATTTTTTTTTTTCTTACTAGTGTGTCATTGGAAAACTTTTGGAGACATTTTAACAAAATATATTAAGTGACTTCATCTTAGGAAGCCCCCTGTGTACTTTTAAATAGCCTGGTAAGCACACAGGAGCAGGAAATGAATTAAAATCATAAAATGTAATAAACATTTCAAATGAGTTTGTACCTCTGCACTGGCCTGTGACAGTGAGGAACCTGGTGGGTCCTGCTGGGATAAGTTGCATGCCTCAACTGACTCCTGGGGACTAAGTGGGAAACTTGCAAGAATGAGAGACTTCATGGAGATCCTGCAAAGGGAGAGATGGAGAAGACTGGGAATCGCACAGAGAAGGCAGCCCTCTACCTAAATTACCTACATGAAAATTACTCACCAAAGACCTATATCCTGCCGGAGTCTCCCAGTCAACCTTTGAAGAAATTAGCCACTAAAAATAAAAACATCCACCAACAACTGAAGGAAACAACACATAAAACAATATCCCCAGCCAAACATTTTGTATTTTGAAAGTTTTGTTATCCAGAAAGAAGAAGGAAAGGTGGAATGATGTTTCAAGAATCAAAACAATATTTTCCTTAGCTTGTTTCCCTTTTAAAAATATTTTCACGAATTTTAAAATGCACGGGCTGAGTCACAGAAAAGGCCTGATTTAGTCCATCATGTGCTGCCAGAATAGAGAGAGCAGTATGAGCTCTGTCCCTTATGCCATTTACAAAGTGAAAAAGGAAGTATTTGTACTTTTTAAAAAGGGAAGCAGAAATAATAGTAAAAACAGAACAGGTAGTCTTTGTATTTCAAAGGCAAGTTCTTCAAAATACGTGAGTCACTGTTTGAAACTTGAATCAGTGTTTCCCATAGAAACACTGCGTGGAATGGTATGAAGCCTCAAGAAAAACAAAAAACAAAAAACAAAAAACAGTGTCGTGCTATTACTTTTAATTATTTCATATTTTAACATTGGAAAAAAATAGATCCTGGGACTCTGAATCAAGATTCTTCAGTGCACGTCACAAAAACCAGCTAGATGTCCAATGATGAAGTTGGAATTCATTTCAAGGAGAGAGGCTTATCTCTCGGAAGCCAGGAGTGTAGACTGCGAACTGGGATCAGGAGCTAACTATAAAACCACCATGGCTGCACCGCTCTCTCTTGTCTCTGCCTCTTTGACTCAGAAGATGGGGCGTGTGCACCTCTTTCGGGACATGGCGCGCAATGCCTGGCCACCCCATATCTTTGAAGGTGTGTTTATGCTTTTGGAAGAGTCCAAATCAAATTGAGTCTCAGTTCTAATTCCAAATAGCCATTTTACTGAGCCTACTTTGGGTCGTGTCCACCCAAAGTTCAGCTGCTTGACAGAATGTTAACCCTGTGGGAAGAATTCAGGTGTTAGGAAAAGCAATCTTACATAGTACAGAAACCCACAATAACAGTATCCAAAGAGGATATAACTGGTCCAGGGAACTTCACCAACGGGACGGCAATTGCTAATGGAACTGGCATGAAGGGACACGGTATGGCTGAGAGAACAGGGTAACTGCAGGATTCCCTCATTAACTCACTCTACTTACAAATGAGAAAATAGTTCTTGGAACTTGCAGCCTTTCAGGTCTGTATTAAAAAATACAGTCGTGGGCAGATGCCCTGGACGACCCTTGTGCAGACGCCACGTCCTTGGCCCGGCCGAGGCTCTCAAAGCCGCTGTGCACGAACACTAGCCGCTGCCTGCCTACCTGCCTGTCTGTGATCACCCGGCGGCGTGCGCGTGAGCTCCCGGCCTGCGCGTGAGCTCCCGGCCTGCGCGACAACAGACCCAGGAAGGACCCAAGGACCCCAGAGGGGGTTTTTTTCAGCTGCCTGCC
>NW_022900928.1:127289396-127292615 GCF_012274545.1 Fukomys damarensis | reverse complement strand
CAAAAAGGGAAAAGAAAAAAATGTGAGAGAATGAAAAGATGAAAATAAAGTGTTTGTAGATGGGGAGGGGAGGAGGGGGTGAAGGGAGGGCAGAGGTAAGGGGAAAAAAATGAGAATCAAGACTTGCCATGTAAAGGTACATGATCCCAACAATGAATGTAACTGTACTGTATCCCTAAATGTACCAATAAACTCAATAAAAAAATAAATAAAAAAAAAATACAGTCGTGGAAACATTGCAATTGTTTCTGGTATCACTTCGTTGCTTATGTAATATACAGACATCTTCTTTACAGTTGTGGTCCGACAAGCCTTCCGAAATACCTTTACATACATCTTCGAACTTAGTAAGATTTAACGAGGAAGGGAAATTTCCCTTCTGTTCTCTAAATGTTTACTACAATAAACCGACAATGATGAAACAGGAATGGAGACATAAAAATGTATGAATGTACAAAAGGGAGAAATCACGATAGAGTGACTACCCACTAATCAAACAATCTAGAAACTTAAATATTTCACCTCTATGGAGGTGGGAAAGAATGGGGATGCATACTGTTTTGAGGGATTGAAGTAATTGTTACAGAAATTTCTTGAGCATGGGAAACATGTAATGGCCTTGGACTTGAATGGGAAGAAAACAGAGGACAACGGTGTGTGACAAACTCTGTTGACCTGTGTTGAAAGACTACAGTGTCTCCTCCTGTGTCATGAATTTAGTCTGTGGAAATTCAAGAAATGACTGCAGGTCATTGTTTTCCCTTAGAGGTCTATGCTGCAGGCAGACAACAAAAATTTCAGAAGAAAATATCTCCAAGAATTCTATGCTAAATTCTCTTAATTTAAAATAATCAGCATTAATGTCATGTTTCAAGGTGACAATCTCTGGACTCTGTCAATATATGTGAGTTCATTTGATTCCCGTATCCATCTTACTCAATCCTCTTTTTTTTTATTTTATTTTAAAGGTTAGAAAACTGAGTATTCAAATAAACTCTGCTGATGTTCAAAAATCATGATGGTAGAGTCACAAGACTGTAACTTTTGTGAAACATCATGTGTTCTTATGCAATATTTCCTTGCTTTAACGTCACAGTTGTTTTGTTTCTTAAATGGCAAAGCCATGTTAGGATGACAGGTATGATCTTCACAACATAGCATTCATACAATAAAGAAAGTGGCCCCGTGGAAGATGCACTATTACAGATTCAAAGTCTAACACTGACTTCCTGCTGTACAACTCATCTGACTGTATATTTCATGCATTCAGTCCTGTAGTTTTCAGGAATACATTATGGAATTATCATACAAAGATCAGCTTTCCCCAGAATTATTTCAGAATGGAGCACACTTTTAAAAAATCTGCCTGAAATGTATAGGATCACTTAAACTATTCTGAATCACCCCATCATATTTCACGCACCATTCTTTCACTGAAAATCTTAGATATTGCCCTACATGTAAGAAGATCACTCCAGGACCCTTTGGAATAAATGTTTTATTTTTTATTTATTCCATTTGCATCCTCCAAATCCCTTGCATTCTAGGTAGAAATTTTTCCTTCGGCCACCATGAATTTCTATTATAAGCAAGGTTCATGTCTCTTGACAGAACTTTGAATTAATTTCTCTTGCACGTGTATTCAGGATTCAAATTACTGGTCATCAGTAAAGCATATTTTGGCTTTACTACTATTGCTAGTTTTTCAGTGTGTATTCCCTTTTCTAATAAATGACTTCCAGTTATTTCATATCCTCTCCAAAGCATAAAGTAAGGAGTCATTCCACTTTGATTTTAATTTGGCTGTCTCGAATAAGTAATAGTGTTAAGAACTTGCAGTTTGAGGTCAGTTAAATATAGTATTCTGTTTTGTAAAGTGCCTATTCAAGTGTTTTGCTAGTGGTTTTACATTGACTTGTGTATTTCACATTCTTTTGTAATTGTTATTTATGCACTGCATTTATGAAAATTTTATCATAGAGTGTATGTATAATAGACTCATCTGCTAGAACTTGGTTTACCTTTTCACTTTCTTAGTTGTGTTTTTTATTAAAATTTTTTAAAATTAAGATTAAGCCTAATCTAGGAATCTTTGGTTTCAAGGTTTATACTTTCTATGCCCTTGATAGTATTTGTTTGCTTACTCTGATATCAGGAAGATATACTGCAATGCATTTCTCTAAGAGTTGAAATGCCTTACCTTTCACTTTTAGTTCTGCAAGACATCTAGAGCTGAAATCTGCATATAGTATGATGTAGGCACCAATATATTCAGTTAGTCGAGAATCATTGGGAGGATTGAGTAGGAAAAGCTACAGGGTGTTGTGTCCTTCTGGGAGTCTCATTCAGGCTGATGGGAACACCAGAGCAAAGACTAACAAACAAGCAACTAGTCTGCTACTCAGTAGGAATCTATGATGACTATATTTACCATTCTCAGTCATTGGCTGAGAATGTTCTAGAGAGAGCATGGCTTTATAATAAACACTGCCATACACTGTCTGGTTGCGAAACTGGAGGCTGACTGCCAATTGTGTCTCTCCCAGTAAGTTCTCTCTTGAAAGGAGATCTGAGTATTGCCTTTTTCTGGCAGCCGCATTGCTAAAATAGTTATTGCTTTTCTCTTTAATCTGGAATGTATTATACATAGTTTAGTTTTTATTTTTTTCTTTTGAGAGTTTCTGCCTA
The DNA here is from genome assembly GCF_012274545.1 of Fukomys damarensis. NCBI lineage: Eukaryota > Metazoa > Chordata > Mammalia > Rodentia > Bathyergidae > Fukomys > Fukomys damarensis. The sequence continues at coordinate 127,289,927 of NW_022900928.1, read as the reverse complement.
GCAACTCCAATATCTGCATCAATATGAGTATGTTTCTAGTATCTATTGTTTCTTTTAGTTCTGATCAAGTGCTTTTTAAATCAATACTTCTAAGTCTTTTACTTAATAATGAATGTTATATTTAAAATTCTATTTTTCTTTAAAAAGGTGAAAAGGTACTTGACATTGGTTCATTCTACTGTAAATGGCTTTTAGACATAATTACAGTGATTATCCCATAGTTATTCTTGCCCCTTATTACTAAACCCTTGATCATATTTCTCATATTCCTCATGTGTATGCAAGAGGAGTAGGGATTACTCCTATTACAAGAGCTTTTGAGGTCTTAAAGGAAAGCTCAAAAAATTTATAAAGGATTCTCTAAACTAGAAAAATCTTAAAGCACTTGAATTAGTCTTTCCCAATAGGGAACAACTGAAATTGCTCACCAGTGTTTTAGCTTCCTAGCTGGTCTTTACCCCTAAACATTTGGCTACTACTTCATATATTCATAGCTTAGGAGCCAACCAATAATTATATATGTGTGTGTGT
>NW_022900928.1:127278989-127289063 GCF_012274545.1 Fukomys damarensis | reverse complement strand
ATAGCTACCTTTTCTGTGATTATCTTTTATAAGCATGGTGGTCTTTTATTTCTAGCTTCATAATTCAATTCAATTCCTTCACATGACAAAAAACTAAAACCTTAATGTCAAACAATGTATTTTTGAAAAGAAGCACCCTTGCATGACATGTAAGCAAAGTGGCATTTGAAAACCATAGGCCTAGATGCTAGACCTACATTTACCTTTTTCCTGGTTTCATGGGATACTGCAAGGCTGTATGTTAAAACCGTTGTCTCTCTTACTGAATAAAGCAAAGCTAAGGCACCTCAGGTGAGCACTGTGGTAGGCACACAAGACTAAGACATGATACCTTATCCACTCTCTGAAGGACACACATAGATTTAGTCCATATAGTTGAGCTCCCACATTTCCCTCCTGATTCTTCTCAGTATTTGTTGTGAATTTTACTCTGTATGGGAAGCCTGAGGTTCTGCCAAAAGTTTAGCCTGTATCAAATCCATTTATTTGGAAGTCTTGATGAGCTTGCTCTGAAAGAAATTCCTCAACATGTTGGATCCAAAACCTCCTATCTGACTATGATAGTTTCAACTGCTGACAAACTACTGTGTTCCTGAAAAATCCATGGCAGTGTTTATTTCAGAGTTGTTGTTATTCTTTATTCCCAAATCCTTGCTTATATTTCTTACTAGTAGAAATTGCTTCCATGGCAGAAGTATTCTCCAAATACCATATCAGACTGAACTGGATATGACTAATGGCCAAGATTTGGGGAAGGCTGTTCTATAGCTAGGTTGTTAACCCGATTCCTATGATGAATGCCCGGGAACTTTTCTCTTTTATCTTCTCTATTATGGCCCCAATATATCCTGGGTGTACATGTACATTTTATCAGAAAGAAGCATGAAGAGTTACAAGTTCTGCATTTAAACAAGTTTTGTGCAATCTCCTGGGAAGTCACATTGCATGAGCACATTGTGTTTCCTAAATATCAAATCATTTTTCCAAAGTCACCATACCAATGTACTCATTCTATGGACAGTGGATACCAAATAATTGCCTTTAGTCCTTATCTTTTCAAATACTTGCTGATCTTGTATGCTTCATTTATTATGGATTTAAAATGAAAAATTCTTGTGATTTAATTTGAATTTTCATGATTGCTAGTAAGATTTGAAATCTATGCGTGCTATTACATGCCATTCCAGTTTACTCCTTCTAATTTATCTAATTATTTTTTCCCCCGTTATTCAATTGGCTTGGTTGTCATTGATTTGTGATTTTGTGATATTTCCCCTAATCTTTTAATATCTGTTATGTGGAAGTTAAATGAATATGATCTGAAAGCTTTTGAAAGTCCTTTAATGTTTGACAATCATTCAAAGACCAAATACTTTCACCTTACACAAGAAGATACTGAGCAGTTTTCCCAAAGCACCTGGGCAGTCAGTGGCAACTGGATGCAGACACTGACTCTCCTATACATTACCATGACTTTTCCAGTCCGACGCAGTAGATGGGTATCAAAGATCTGTGCGTGCCACACTATGCTAACCACTGAGACATAGTCCTTGTCACTTTCCTTTCACACTGAACTTTCTGACACAGTAGACAACACCATCTCCTTGCAGTTGGAAAATACAGAGCATGCTCCATCTCCTTGGGTTTGTGCATATGTCTGTCTGCCTGAAACAAATGTTCTCCATTGTCTGCCATATGTATTTTTCCTCCTCTTTCAAGATTCTGCCTGATGAGAGCCCTGCTGATAGAAGTTTCCCTTCATTACCTTAGGCACTGTTCAGCATTTCCTCAGCTGACTGCTCTTGAAGTGCTTAACATTTCTTTTCAGTTCTCCTTCTCTTGAAATACCATGAGACTGAAAGAGAGGGTCCATTTGGTTTGCATTCCCAAGAACCAAACACATGACAAATATGTGACAACTGCTTGTTGAATGAATGGATGGTTGAGCAAATTAAGGAAAAGCTGGAGATCAGACCCTCTTCAAGCAACTGTTTATTCCAGTGTGATGAATGTGAGTAGTGCACTTTGGATTACAGCACATGCCACTCTATGCAGGCTCATACAAAGTGAATAGCAGAATGGTTTATTCTAATTTCAAACCTTCTAATCACCTTCTTCTGTCCCCCATCATGGGCATGTCATATTTTAATACATTTGAAACAGATTTCTTATGACTAGATCTATGACCATTTGACTTATTGCCAGAAATATAATTTAGAAAATGGTTATTCCTAACCATTTTGGCAATTACTTCACACTTGCTTTTATTTTTAATATTAGGGTTTAATCTAATTTGATCAGAGGTTCCTTCAAGGTGCAGGCTCAGCAAAAATATGAAAAATGATTCTCCTGTGGTTGAATGTTTCTAATGAAATTTTGTCCCTTTGATGTCTGAATTAGAAGAAATAAAATAAAATTCATCAGCTGTCTTAAATATGCACTAGGAGAAAAAGTGACAAATAGAGTTCCCCAAAGACTGTATATATAAACCTTTTTAGATTGCTTTCCCGCTTCAGTGTAATTAAGAACATCCCGCTATCACTTATTGTGAGATGAGGAGTCATTCAATAACTTCAAGGCCAAATTTGCTTCAATTCATTTATTGCTTTTATTATATTTAGTTTCATGCTGCAAAGTATTCTATGTAGCTTGTGAATGATATGTGTTTCCACCAGAAAATATTAACTAGCAATAATTTTCCCTTGGTCCCGTCCTTGTCAAATTGCAGACATTACCTAAACATCTCACTAAAGCTAAAACAATTTACTCCAACATGTTGTATACTAAGTGCGAGGCAGAGCATCCTGCTACACGAAGCGGCTTCCTGCTTCACTCAGATCAAAGCCCCTTTACATTGCCCCTGAGTAAAATATCAACGCCACGAGGACTGACTTATGAGTCGCTGCTCCGCCTCTCTCCTTGGTACCTGGAACAGAGAGTGAAACTTAATGCAGTAATGCACGAGGCCGGGAATATTGTAGACACACATATGAGGTGGGGATTGCAAAAGTCAGAGACACTAAGTACTCTTCAGAGGATCAGTTCCCGGTGGGAACACAGGAATCTGACTGCAGATCTGTTCATCTGAACTATATCCCCGGCTTCATTCTCTTCTAGCAGTGAGACTTGCTTCATTTAACTGAAGCCTGCACCTGGCAATTTGGTAGCCATTTGGGCTCTTTTCGTAGCTCTTTGAGGATGTAGGTTCCATGCTGCAAGAATCCCCTGGAGATTCCTACGAGTCTTCCTGGAACTAAACATCCATTTTTGTAATTCCTGGCTTGTTTTTCATCACTAGGAGACAGAGAGGTGACTGCTATTTACCTAAACCGAAGTGTCAACAAGTTGGCATTTGTGTGCTAGTTACTCAGTGTAATGACAGCCATGACACCCAGAAAAAAACACAAGGAACTTGTTCACATTGCATCACTTCTTGTCTGGTAAGGCCCCTTGCCAGGCTTCCCTCCTTTACGCTCCTTGTGGGGATGCACTTTGGAAACATAATGCTAGGTGAAATAAATAGGGAAAAAGAATTTCTCCAATAATCCTGATCACATTCACATGTTGCTTTGTCCTAGGAGAGGACCATTTGCTACTAATATTTCTGGATTAAGAAGTAATAATGAAATTATAAAATTACGGAATTTTTATTTGGAATACAAAGGAGAGAGATGCATGTAATTTAACCCTCTACTTTTATCCACTTAAAAAGTGGCACTTGAGGAGGCCAAGTGACCCATTTAAGGCCGACAGGAATGTAATGCAGAGGCTGCTCACACACATGCACCCCCAGGGCACGTTCACTTGCACACGCTGGTTGTGTCTCCAAGTCTGCACGCTTAAAACAAAGCTGGTCATATTGACCTTCAGATCAGTCTCTTCCATTTTTCCATGCCCGTTAATGACACAGTTTACTGACCTCTCAATAAATCTCATTTAATGCCATTCTTTTATTTGTAACTTTTATTTCTGCTTTTAATCCATCATGAAAACCTGTAAAATCTGTCTCCACATGGCCAAATGGCCAAAATTATATTTCTGCTTTGTTTTCTACCATTTAAAGACAAAAACCTAATGTTCACCTCAGTCTTCCAATATTGAAGGGAATTCATCACTTGATTTATGAGTTGATGTTTCCCCAGTTATCAAATGTGCTTCTGAGACATTAACTTGCCAAATGCCCTACTTCCCGAGGAAGACCCAAGTCACCTGGTCCAAGAATCCTGCTTTATATGCCATGTATGCCTTCTAGAAGTTTCCTAAGCTCCAGTCATGCTCTATAGTATTCACTTGCAAATTTCTTACAAATAAACTCAATAAGAAAAGCAAATGTGATCTGAAAACTCTTTTGGAATATTTCCAAGGCCAATTAGTTTCACAAAAAATTTTCTCAGCCCTAAATCCCAGGTGAACTGAGAAGTGATTCGTGCAGTTCTTTCTCACCAGAAGAATCACTTCTGGGTGAACATCAATGCCTCTTGTGTTTATACTGCTTTGCCAGCACATAGGACACATCACATAGGGTCCTTTGGGCTTTTACAGTGTCCGTATTCAGCTTCTGCTTCTTTCCAAAGAAAATAAACGTCTGTCACAGGCCAGAGCCAGTGGGTAAGAAATCTTTGCAAAATGAATCATTGCTAACTAGGCTCTTGGTTTCTCATTTAAAGAGTTTAAAATTTTCTATTTACAAAATAACGAGGACATGTCCAAGATATAAAATGATACAACACAAACCATTTGTTATACTATTCAACATAGGAAACAAGCATTGCCAACAAAAGTTTCTCGTATTTCTCTCTCCATGCCTCTACTTCCTCATTCTGAACCTGATCTGCCTCTTTTTCATTTCATTCATATTTGACTATATTTTTCCTAGCGTGTGGATCCTGAAAGATTCTTATACTATGTTTCCCAGTGGAAACAAATTCACAAGAAAGCAGAAGAAACAGAAGACACATTTTACTTTCTCTCCTAAATCTGAAGTTGGATTCTTTCAAGGCTTGCTAGACTAATATTCGGTGGCAGTGTGAGGCTGATATTTACTTTTAATCTAGAAAAATATATATGGTCAGTATTTCAGTTCCCAAGAGAGAAAACAGGAAAATTTCTGGGACACCAGCTGTTTCACTGAGCCTGAGAAGACTTAGCTAGACTTCTTATTCTTGTTTCTCACTAATATATATTTATCCATAAACAAAACATCTACAGCTTGAGACATTAGATGTACTGCATAAGAGCTTGAAGAAAACACTTTCCCTTGTGACTTTCAGGATAATTTTTAGGACATGAGTTCATCAGGAAAAAGTTCTGGTGTGTTATTACACATTAGAGTAACTATAGAGAAAGGTAATGTTTTGTAGCTTTAATATTAAGGTATTTACAGCATAAAAAATATAAGATGTGAGAAATCATTTCTCTAATATAATGTACATTATTTTATTGTCTAGTATAATATATAATGTAATGAGACTTTTGTATTTTGATATATAATTTTTAATGTGCTCACTATTAATTCATAATACTTGTGTTCATTTTAAAAGGAATATTTATAAAGAATAACAGTAAAGATAATATCTGTGAACTCTTCAACTTAGGAAACAAATTTGATAATAAAATATGTGCACTTGTTAGTTCCCTTCCATATTATATCTCTTCCCTTAATGCTGTAATTTTTCATGAATATATTTTCATTTTTATAGTGGTCATCTACAACTTTCTTTCATGCCGAAGTATCAAGAACTGATCCAAGTGTCTGTAGTTCACTTTCTTTGCTCTATAATATTGTATTTTATATAGTAATTCATTGATCTATCCTCTTGTCAACATATTCTGATAGAATTTCAATTTCAGATGCAATAGTTAGCACTTCCATGAAAACTCTTGTGTGTGCATGTCCAGGGAGAGGTATAAAAGTATCTCGTGTGGGCCGGGGATTTAGCTCAGCAGTTTGGTGGCCTGCCTCACAAGTGCAGGGACCCGAGTTTGATCCCTGAAACCCCCCCACAAAAAAAATTTCTTGTGAGAGGTAACAGAGCTGGTTACTGGCACAGAAACATTTAAATTTAGAGTATAATGCATTGTACTCCAGAGTAACTATACAATTGATAACCTCAAAAGAAGTGTATGTGTTTCATTGATCCACAGCCTTATTAACACTTGGCATCATTATATGCCTTATTGATGCTCTAATCAGTATGAATTAGTTCAATGAGAACTAGATTTGCAATTTTGTAGTTGCTAAAGATGTAAATCATAATTTCATGTATCTATGGGTCATTCATGTTTCCTTCTTTGTGAACTATATCTTCTAATCATTGGACATTTTCTTTACCAGGTTGCTTGTTCTTTCTCAAAGATACCTAAAAGCTCATCATACAGTTTTGGTTAATGCATTCATTAGTTTAAGGTGTAACAGGCAGCGTTTTCCAATTGGTAGATTGTCATTTTACCCTGATGAGTATGGTCCTTCATGGATAGAAAATTTTAATTTTAATATGATCAGATTTGTCCAATAGCGATTTCATGTCCCAAATTGCAAATACTCTCCTACAGTTTCTCCTACTGTTGATGTTTCTCTTTCCATGCTAAGCCTATGTTCAGAACTTGTCTTTGTCTATGGAGTAACGATGTAATTTTATATGGTCTATGTAAGTAACCAATGTTCCCAGTAGAATTTATTGAATTTATTTTTCCATCGCCCACTAGTGCTACTTCAGTCATGCATCAGATTTATATATTTATTGATCCTGTGCCTCCTTCTGCTTCTTTTCTGAACTCTCCCAGCTAGGTTTGTGTTAGATAATTTGTTCCACAAATTGGGTTGATATTCCTTATGTTTCTGTTCTTTGATTTCTGTTTATTTAGTTGAACCTTTAGAAATTGTTAGTACTTTTCTAGATGTGATCCACAAAAATAACAATTTCAACTAATTCAAACTAAAATAGAATCCCTGAAACTTCTAATGTACTTAACTCTAGTGTCAACATGGGTCTGCAAACACAAGACAATTCTCCCCTAATGTCACTTTTTGGCTTTAAATCTAAAGTTTCTGTCTCTTTGCTGTAGCCTTCCTAAAGCACTCTCTCAAGGCCTCCAACACAATACATTCAGAATTTGATGCACCTTTTTGTCATCTCTTCTTCAGATTTAGCCATGAAACTATTTTCTTTTGAACACTCTCAAAAGAGTTTCTGCCCTTACTTATTCATCTAAAAAAACTATTTATTGCAGGAACATTCTTTAATCTTCCCAAATCCAATTTTCCTCACATGCAATTAATTCTCTCTTTTTATGGTGTTACAAATCCATCCATTCTTTTTATTCCTTTTAAGATTGTTTCAGTTTGGGCCAGGGAGTTAGCTCAGTGGTTCCTCCACCTTCCTCGCAAGTGCAAGGTCCTATATTCAATCCCCATTACCAAATCAAAAATTAAGTAAGTAAATAAAATTGCTTCAGTTCAATCTCCTCTTTCTTACCATGATTATTGCTGCAACTTAATATCTAGTTCTAATTTTGTGTACTCAACATTGTAGAGATCGAGGAAGCAAGTAGATGGAGATCAAACTATCAGTTGTTGTAAGTTTTCTTTTAACGTAGCCGTAGCCAATTCAGTTCTCCTCTGACTGACCCTGCTACAGACAATAGCCACATGCTCATGCTCCTAAACATAATGAAATGCGAAAGCCACCTACAGGCATGAGAGACTGCCAAAAATGTAGGCAGAAGAGCAGGAAGCAGCCAATGTTTGAATGAAAGGAATGGTATGAGATGGTTTCCCATTTGATGGCTTTGTTTATTATGTTAGTGTAAAGACAGGCCTCAGTAAGTGAAAAATAAGGTGAAAAACTTTTTCTAAAAAAGCTGTAATGTTTCTGGCTGGGAAAAACATAGCATTCAAAACAAGAGCTATTGGTGCCTGAGGTAGGAATAGCAACAAGAAGCTCTTCAGAGAGAGTTTTACATTTGGTATTAAACTCTGGTAAAATTTGTGGGTCCACTATTTAATGCATATGCAGGGAGGACACACAGAGCCCAGTTCAGGATGAAAGAACTGAACTGAGACTGGAACTATGGCTGAACTAAATACCACACAACTTGCATTTGAGTTCAATTTCTTTTAAAACTAGGAAAATAAAAATCATCATTCCTGCAGATTATAACAGAATTCAATGCCTGGATACAATTACTGGCTGAACTAAGCACTAAGAAAATGTGACACAGTTTCAAAAGAGTCCAGGTGTTGAATTTAACATTTACTTTATAGCCGTTATTAAAATTATGCACAGTGCGCTAAAAGAAAACATGCTTGTGATGGATGAAATAAATACAGCATAGATGAGGGGAAAGCCTTGGAAAAAAATAAAATGGAAATTCTAGAATAAAAAATAACACATCATTCACAAAAGTCTCCTTCAATAGGCTTTCAGGATAATGGAGTCAGAAAGGAAAGATCAAATGAACGTAAAGTTGAGTTAATAGAAATATATCAGAAAATGTTGCCAGCGTTGGGGTAAGTGGCCCCAAAGGCCTATACGCTAAAGACTTAGTCTCCAGGATGCCGCTAGGAGGAGGAGTTCGAATTTCTAGGCAGAGGAGCCTTTGGGAGGTCTTAGGTTATTAAGGGAGAGGTTATTAAGGGGATTGTGGGACTCTGCTGCCTACCTTTCTCTTTGCTTCCTGGCTGGCTCCTGAACAACTCACTCTTCTGATGTGTTCCTCCCTCTGACCATCTGATGGCCCCATCAGTTGTCCAAACCAATGGGTCCACCCAATCTTGCCTGGAAGATCCAGAGAACCTAAGCAATCTTTCTGTCTTTACAAATTATCTGAAATATTCAGTTCTGATCATGTGAATGGGAGGCAAGAAAGATGGAAATGTTTACAGATCCTCACAGACTGAGGTGCAACAAGGTGTCACATACAACATAAGCACCTGCGGGAATTCTACAAGGAGAAAGCAGAGTGGTACAGAAATCATCCACAAATATAAAGATGGAAAGGTGACTCATTCTTAATAAAACAAATTACAGGTTCAAGAAGTCCAGTATACACCAAGCAAGAGACAGATGGCAAGCACTATGCCTACTGATATCATATTCAAAATGCTAATAATCAAATCTAAATCTTGAAAGAAGCGAGAAGTTTACGCAGTATTCCTATGAAGGAGCAGCTTTTCAAATGAGTGCTGATTTTGCACAAAAATGTCAATGCCTAAACAATCTGGGCCATATCTTTAGGTACTGAAAGAGTAAACCTGCCAACTCAAAATTCCATAGTAAGCACAAAAGTCTTTCACTAATGACATTGAAATTTAAAAGCTCTTAGATAAAAGAGAATTAAGTGCAGTATTCTCCAACAGCTCTATGCTATAAGAAATGTTAAAGGAACTTCTTCAAACTGAAAGTAAATGGATACTAAGACATTCAGAAAGAGTGAATACCATCCAAAATGGTAAAATTATGGTTCACTAGAAAGGTCTGTATTTTCTTTACAATTTCTTTCAAACACCTGGCTATTTAGAAAGAAAGAGTGATAATCCGGTTGTCTGGTATTTATATGGCATTTAGTTAATACATGTAACAAATACTGTATAAATGATAGGGAGATGCATAGGCCTAGATTTTTGTAAGATTTCTACATTTAATGTGAAACAATACAACAGAAATTCTAAATAGTTTCTGAAAAGTAAAGGCTAACACATCAAACAATAATGCAAAAGAGAATAACTAAAGAGCAAATAGATGAGTGTAGCATTTAAAATGTAGACAAATAATTTAGGAAATAAAATTTATAAAGGGATAGAGAATCAAGAAATGAAAGGAAAAGCAGAAAAAAAGGAAATAGAAAGTCTCTGTCCAGTCATGCCAAAAATTACATAAACTGCTATGGTCAAACACTCCAATTAAAAAGCAGGAGTGTTCAGAACAATTTGCTCCTCATAAAAATATCTCTTAAAAATAAATACTGATAGATGAAAAGTAAAGGGATACTAACAAATGAATCATGCAGTCAGCTTAGAAAGGCTAAAATGTGCATAGAACAACAGAGAATATACATACATATATATATATATAT
>NW_022900928.1:127256807-127278793 GCF_012274545.1 Fukomys damarensis | reverse complement strand
ATATATATATATTCTGAAACCAGAAGAAATATCAGAATGATTATGAATATGCAACATGTCAACATCGGTGGGACATAGCCATGTGGATAGTTATATGCTTTTATTATTTTTTTATAAAAGAAAATCAGTGATGAAAAGCTGGCCAAAAAGGGCAAAAAAAAAAAAATACAAAGCAACTAAAAGTAAGAGAAAGTAAGAAAACAGTGACAATAAGTAATGGTGAAAATCAGCAAAATATAAAAGACAAATAGAGAAATTAATCAAAGAAAAGGTTGACTCTGTAACTTTTTTTATCTAAAGATTTCATTACTTACTAACCAGAGTAAGAAAAGAGAAAGAATTAGACTCCCATCAAAGGAAGCATCAGGAGAGGGGAATGGGCCTCCATGAAAGGTTAAATATTTCAAGAAATCAGTCATCCTTGAAATTTTTTCTTTCTTTTTTTTTCTTTTTCAGATGACTGGGGTCTATGTAACAACAGTGTTCTGAGGTTGCTTACAAGAAACACATTCTTCCTAGTGTCCTTAATATTCTGTAAGCCCTTCTTCAGCCTTCTCTGCATAGGAGTCACAGTTGAATTTGCACACACACACACACACACACACACACACACACACACACACACACACTCCTCAAGGTTTAGGGGCCCTTCTGATGGCCAGTACAATGTTTATGGATCTCAAGTGGAGAAGGTAGATGTTTTAGGAGGATATCTTCATGATGCATTTGTGAGTTGCTTGTGTCCATCCCCAAATTAACCACTAAGCTTGAATTAAGTACTAGGGAGCCTCAGTTCATACAGGTGGTTGAGCATTTCAGATTTAAATTGCCATCTTCAGTGAATGTTTTATGGATTGGGAAGCTACAAAAGTAAATTCCTAGGGATAGAATGATTATTCCAAAAGAAAGCCCAAAGGGATGCTCACTGTGAGGTGGTAGCATTGTGAAAGAATTCAAGAGTAAAGACAACCAAAGAGGAGAATGTCAAGCTGGAGAATGTCAAGTTAGGAGAACTTTGGAATTAGATGAGAAGAGAGCTCAACAGAGAAAAAGAAATATGAGCATTGTTGGCTGAAGGAAGTGGGTGGTTTTTGTCTCCTAATAGTTTGCACTTTCCAGCTTGGCAGAGAAGAGGAAATTAAAAAGGCATCTGGGAGGCAAAATGAAGGAAGGAAGATATTGATTTCCTGGAGACTTTGTCTCAAAAAGGCTAGGTTAATTACCCAGATGCCATTTTTCCCGCAGCCATCTTATGAATAGTGCAGGAATGTGACTTGCACATGGAAAAATGATCTCCCATCACTGTGAAATGTTCTATTCCAAAATGGGGCACCAAGGTACTGTACTGAGCCATTCTACTGTAAGGAGCAATCCAAGGGGTTCTGTGAGCTCCTTAGATCACACAAACCCCTAAAACAGAGTAGACATGCCCCAGACTTTCAGCAAGCCACATTTCAAAGTGAAAACAACATGCTCGTACTCTTTAATTGCCTTTGCTGCCCAAACACAGTATAATAAACAATGGAGGCAATCGGCTGATTATATTTTATTCCATTTCTTGGAGAAAGGTATCCCAGCACAGCCTACTGAAGAGACTGAAGGGACACCATGGGATGCCAAGAGAGGAAGGATAGAGAAGAGGGGCCATCCTTCCTGTGCAAAATGAGACTAAAACAATTGGGTAGTTACCCTGGATCTACCTGGATTAATCATGTAATCATGCCTGAGTAATTGAGATATAAACCTTCAGCTGAGGTGTACATAGGTACTCTCTGGGGAGTAGGGTGCAGTGGGAGGCTACATTAATAAAAAACAAAGACAGTGTAGCCAATGATGAATTCTGGAATATAAACTATAAGGAAATTGAGTTCAATCCACTTTTTTACAAGTTTATTGCTATAGTTCAGTTGGTAAATCTTCCCCGAAGTCTCATATGCTAACAGCATATTTTCCAGGCAGTGGTGATGATAATGTAGTGGAACTTTTAAAGTATGGGAAATAGTTTCAGGAAGGAGTGTTACTGGTGTTGCACCCTTCAAGGGGATACTGGATTCCAGTCCTTTCTTCTATTTGTTTCCTGGGCACCATGAAGTGAGTGGTCTCCTCCACCATGTGCTCCTGCCGTGATATACTGTGCTGCCGCAGGCTCCAACATGATGGGACCAAGTAACTGTGAACTTGTGAACTCAGACTGTGAGCCAAACTAAATCCTTTCCTCTTCAGAAGTAGAGTATCTCAAGTATTTTGTCACTCTGACAGAAAGCTGACTACACAGTTATACAAAATCTCCATGTGTAATGAAAAATAGGTAGTTACCTCTCATTTAACACGATGTTCAGGTCTCACCCTCTGTAGTTAAAGACTTGTATAAATAATTGGGTAGAACATACCCGACACAGAAAGTGGACAGAGAGAGAGAAAGTCACAGTTAGGACACAGAAAGTGAACAGAGTCACAGTTAGGACAGCAACTTGTTGAAGAGCAACACCTATGAAAGAAAAGGAGCAGAAACTGAATAGGGCATCAAAAGCCATCAGTCAGGCCACAACGTGGACGGACAAAGTCTTTGCCAGCCGCAAGGGGCTGCTGTGGAGGAAAGTGTACTAACCTGAGGTGAACTGCTTTGGACAGAAGCCAGGTCCTCTTGCAGACAGTTCCCAGAGGACCCATTGAACAAGTCCTGAGCGGAACGTGAAGGAGCAAAGAGCTAGGGGCCGGGGGCTCTTCACAGAGCTCACCAGGAGGGAGTCCAGAAAGGGACCTGAGACGCTGGGCTCTGTAGCCGCATAAAAACCTTTACACAAATCAGGACCTTATCCCTCCGCTCCTTCAGAGCCTGATCACAGGGAGTTGGCTGCAGTGAGGTAATGTTAGTGTTTACCCCTATCAGAAAGAGACGCCGTCTGGTGTCTGGGGTTTATAAATGAACGTAAACTATAATACTCATGAAGATCCACACAGATGGAATGCTGGCTCATCACCACTGAGAAGTGGAGGTGGTGACTCCCAAGGACGACGGGTGAGCATCCTCTAAGACAAGTCTTTACCCGAGAGTAGCTGGGTTGGTAAATGCAGGCATAGGAATCCTAAATACTGGGAACTTCCAGGTGTAAAAATCTGTATGACTCACTGTTAATAACTGGGTTAGGCAGCTCCGTCCCTCCTTTTTCTGATAGCAGAGGCTGGTAGCTCAACGTTGCCCCTGAAGCATTCAGAGATCAGGTAACTGCGGGGCAGTCAAAGGGCTCCGGTCCACAGATGCCAGAGAATTCTGCTCCTTCCCCACGGAAGAGTCTAAAGACTCTTAGGAGGTCTTATGGGGAATCCTAGGGCTCACCTGGAATCAGCTGTGCCAGGAAGCAACACTTTTCTTGTCAAATACTGTTCAGGTGTGTAGTACACCCAACCATTACTGCCTTTTGTTATCTCCTCAGTTTAAGAAATCTCTTGCTTTATTTCCATCATTAATTTTAAAAAGTGCTGTGATGAGAATGTAAGATCAGAATATTTCATCATCTGTTTCTAAAATATTTAACAATATTGAGGAAGGCTGTCAGAGTCACTTTAAATGTCAACCTAGTGATGAGACTGATGGAAAGTCAGAAAAAGAGTTATTTTGGTGGAAGTCACTAAAAATTATAGTCATATTTTATTATCATTGCTATTCTAGTTAGGATAACTTTTGCAGCTGATGTTCATTTCAGAATGATTAGAGGATAGAAACAGGACTCAAGTATTATGACTATTGTGATGATTTTTGGGAAACACTTGAAAAATCACAGCCACGAGATGATCTGAAAGATAATTTTCCTATTTTACACCTTCAAGAGCATTTCAGAGCCTGATGATGGAAGCTGTTCTCAGAAACAACTTCCACTTTGAGTCAGAGCAAGACCCACACCCCACTTCTGTATATGTTCTCCTTATCTTCTATTCTTTCCTCCCCTCATCTTGGCCTTTCTGCTCTCTTGGATTTCTCATCTGTTTTCCTCACTTTCACAGAGCGCTTTCTACAAAGACGCATATGAATTATTTAATCCTTCTGAAGATATATTAGGATCGCCATGTTAGAGCTGAAGAAACGGGGGCTCTGAAATATAAAGGGCTATGTCTATATCTTTCATCACACACTCACCCTGTTTTATTTCTCATTATTATTTGTCTTTGCTTATAAAGTGGTGTTCCTCAGTACTAAGTGAATGTTTGAAATCTCACTCTACACATTTATTTCAATATTTTTCAGATAATTTTTTTAACTGATGATGGACATTGGTGGTGAGATTAGCATGCAATGGAAAAAAGTCAATATAAAGCAGGAAGAAATAGTAAAAGAGTGACTCCGTCTAAAGTAAAAATTTACTCAACTGATTAAAAAACCTTCCAACGAATATTGCTAAGTGAAACGTGCTAGTCTGAAAAGGCAGCGTACTGCAAAATTCAAACTCTATGAAATCCTATAAAATGAAACATGATGGAATTAAAAGATATCAGCAGTTGTCAGGAGCTGGGGTACAAGGATGAACAGGTGGAAGGTGGGGTAATTCAGTGTAGTGAAACTATTCTGTGTATCACTGTAGTAGTGAATACGTGGCACATCATGCATTAGGCAAAACCTATACAAGAGCACAACACAAAGAGTGAACCCTAATGTTAACTATGGACATTAGTCAATCATAATATTAATATGAGCACTAACCTAATATTAATAATAATAATATTGGCTCATCAATTTTTACAATTGTTCCCAGAACGATACATTGATATTAACAGTGAGGGAAACCGAGAGAAGAAGCACAAGTGTGTAGAGCTCCATAGATTTTTATCGAAGTTTTCTGTAAGCTTAGAAATTGTTTAAAAAATAGAGTTTAGTTTTTAAGAATTCCTTAAAATATGTTGGTACAGGAAGAAGAGTGATGTCCAGCTGTCAAAATCCACCCGATTTTAGAACATACTAAAGTCGCCACATTGGCTGTCTGCTGATGTCTGAAGCCCAGTGAATACATGCTGTTGGCTTGAAATCATGAACAAAGAACAAAGAGAAACGATTCTAATATAAATTCCCATTTTTTTTTCTATTCACCAAAGACAGCATGCTCATGCCTTTAAGTCGTGGACAGATGGTGCAGTGACAGGCGGTGGATTCATAGGCACAGGACTGAATCTCATTATACTCTAGCAAGAAGATCATAATGGAGACAATCAAAACCAAGCCTGGCTAATCATATGCAAGCAACACTGTTCTGTTTTGTTTTGTTTCTTCATCTAGGGGCAGGGACATTTTCATGCAATCTGAGAAATCTGATGATGGATGATACTTTCGTTATCTGTGCTTTTCTTGACAATCTAAGTAAACCAGTGTAATTTAAAGACTAATTTCCAATTACACTACAGATAATTTTGTTACTGCACTTTCTTACAATATCATTGTAGAGTAGCCATCTCTATCACTTGCTTAATATCTTATTGTCTTTCTGGAAGTCCTTTAAAATGTTTATACCACTTTCTGCCCCTTAAGATGTGTGGGATCAATAAAAAGGAGTCAGCATAATCCCCCAGATCCATTGTCAACCAGCTCACAAAATTTCATTATTTTGCCAATCTGCAGCCCTCTATTTTAGTGTACCTTGTAGACTTCACTTCTAAATGCATTAAATTACTAGCAAACTCACATTTTTGGTAGAATTCATTAAATTATGAGTGTGCATCCATGCAAGACCTTTTTGGGAGAAGCAGTGAAGTGTTTGTGTTTTTTTTCCCCTACAAATTATTAAAACTTTCAGAAATCTATGCCTATTTGAAAATTATCTCTTTGTGGCTTGCAACCATCCTGGCACAGATGAGGTTTTAAGAAACTCTTTCATCCTTAAAAAAAAAGGCAAACTTGATAATGTGAAAATGCTAATAGTGCTTGGTACATGGGAAAGAAAATGAGAAAACAATCCACACAGATGCTAATGATGTGATGAATGGTTTTCAGTGCAACTGTGGCTGGAGCAGAAGGGCAAGGGCTGAAGGAGCAGGGGGGCCTGGTGGGCCTTGAAATCAGAGGCTCCTGCTAAGCAGTGCATTGAGTGGCATGGGGAAAGGATAGCAGCTAATCTCTACAAGAGCCTAATTCAAAAAGTCTCTTGAAAGAAACTCATAGCAATGGTGGGGAGAGTGACACAAACATTATTTCTGGTGAGTAGCCGAGGTACTGAGGAAGAAGGAAATGCCTTTGTAGTAGAAATGAACCACAGAACTGAGGACCAAGGTCCAACTTTCTCGGGCAGGTGTCAGGAAGTGGCAGTGACCAAACTGGTGTATTGGGCAGCCATGGCCTTGTGGAACCAGGAAGGCTGACCTTACACCTGCAAGGAGCAAGGGATGACTAAGAAGCCATCTGCCCTGGAGGAAGCCATTGTCCCACACACATTCAACTACAGGAGAGGACCAGGAGCAGGCTTTTCTATCCTTGGCTGTCTCAGAGGGAAAAATTCTCCTCCAGGAATTGTGAATAACAGCTTTGTCCACTAGGGTGGATTGGAGTGAGGAAACACAAATATCCAGGGATTCAGAAATAGAGAACTGTCGAGATTTGCATAAAACAGTTTATTAGACCTGTAGAGAGAGTATTGGCATTTGGCACAACTGCCTGGGGTTCCTAGAGAGAGCCCTGCTTACAACCCAAAAGTATAAAACGTGCAAGAGAACAGGACTCAGAAATCAAGACAGCGCACAAGAAAGAGAAAGAGTGGAAGCCTGAGAGTTTCCTATTTCATTATCATTCAACAGAAGCTGTAAAATCGATTCAAAATGATACAAGTTTGGCAAAAGACGATTCACATTTAAGAAAATGGCATAAGAGCCAAATACAATAAGATATGGTGACCTACAAATTTAAAGAAAGCATAGTTATTAGGATCTCAACGAATAGGTAAAGCTGTAGATTAAATATAGCTGAAGAAAAAAATGGCAAGAAGGAATTTTGATTGTGACATTTCTCAATTTTGATTGCATTTCAGAATCTCCTAGGAATTTTTTTTATTGCACTCCAGTGATCCAGACTATACAACAGACCAATTGGATCAAAATCTCAGAGGAAAAGATCTCCGCATCAGAGGTTTTTTTATTTTTGTTTTTGTTTTATTTATTTTTTTTAAGGTTCTATGGGTGATTCCAACTTGTGGTTGTTTTAGCAACAGCTGCCTCACAATGGAAATCCAGTGATGGAAATAACACGAGAAAAAAAATTCAAAGCAAAATATATACAGAAATATTCTATCTGTTTAGTCCTATATTTATTGAATGCCTTTTCTGTGCCAGCAACTCCAACAGTCATGGGAGATAAAAGAGACACAAATACTAAAAATTTCAAGAGCATCTTTAGGCAGAATTACCAAAACTCCAAACCTAGTAACGTGCTGCTTTTATCACCAAATTAGATGGTGGCTGAAAGTTAGCTCTACAAGAAAGGGCAACAAAATAAAGGCATATTCAGAAATTTCAACTCACTAGTAGTGCGTGTGAACGTAGTGTGTATCTTTCCCGAAAACTACTCACATCTGTGCTGTGCTGAAACCTCACGGAGCCTCGCTCCTCTATAGTCTTTGTTCCCTCTGCGGAGATCTCAGCTGCAGCTGAGTCCTCAACTGTGGTCAGCTCACCCAACTCTTGTGTCTTTTTTGTCTCCCCTTTCCTGGTTGGGGGGGCACAAAAATCTCACCATAGATACTGAACTCGCCACTTTGCTCTAGCCTCCTCCTCCTAATGGGCTTGGAGGAAAAGTTTAGGGAGTGGTTGGCGCTAGAATCTAAACTGTACCCTTTAAAGCAATTACTACGAAGGTGGATGAGTCCCAATTATGAGGAGTCCATGATTTGAGAACATGTTGCCCTTGGCTTTAGGCCACTACCCCACTCTGGAACCTAGAAAACACCTCGTCTCTGCCCTGTGCACGCCAATGGGGCAAATGGTACCTCACTGCCCGATCTTAAAAATAAATTAAAATGAGTTAGTTATCCTTTTCCCCTTGCCAAATCCTTTCCCTACAATTAATAGTTAATAGTGTCTACTTTTTAAGAAAGCAGCCTACTTGACATTTCTTTCGCGAAGCTTGTAAAATTCTTGAAATGTTGAGAAATCCAAACATTCCAGAATTGTTTCTTGGAATGCATTTCACCGCAAAATTTATAACGTTGATCTTCTTTAAAAACATCGAGAAAGTGATATCAATATTTTCCAACTCACTAGTTTTTGATGGTTTGTATTGATTAAATAATTCAAGTTAAAGATGATGTGACCAGACAAAGCATTTATTACAACCACAGAAACCTTTATTCCAGCCATTTTCTGCACTGTACTGCCCCCTAATGGTTTGCTGTATTATGGCACACTAACCAGATGAACCTTTCATTTGCCATTGTCTGCACTGTTATTTGAAAGGAAATTTTAAAAACGTAAGAACAAGAACTCAGACACTAGCAAATGTGTATTATTATACAACACTCTACATCCATCTTGATGAAATGCATAAAGTTATGCTTAAATAACAATAAAAGAAAAAATCAATAATGTTATTGGTCCTTTTTTATTAACTGTTTCATGAAACTAAACATATATTAAAGACATTTTGACAAAAGTTGTAGAAGCAGAGAAGCAGAGGATTGCAGAGGAGCAGCTTCTTAAGCTTGTCATTTTACATATGAGAAAACTGACAGCCCAGAAGAGAAAACATGTTCTAAGCATTTGTTGGAGGTCCCAAAATTGGCTGCTGAATTCAGATGAAAACCACAGGCATTGTGACTCACAGCCAGGCTTTTCTGCAGCTTGACTTTATGTGCTAAGAAAATGGTCTTGTTTATATATTAGAGGAAGTGTCAGGAAGTCATGGAAATGATTAGCAAAAACAGATTAGCTGAGACATAATTTTCTGGAATAAAAGTAAAGATCTTCTGAAACACAACTACGTGGACGAAGTGAAGAATGCTGTCTTGAGAATAAACGGGTATTTTAGGGGGGGTCTGGATCCCTGCTGTCCACAGTGCCAGCTGCAGAGCCCATGGGATCCATGGATGGCTGGTCTCAAACTCAGAACCCTGCCACAGCCTTCTGAGGGGCTGGAAGGAAGACCCCACCATCCAAGCCTCTCCTGAATCTCTGAAGAGAGGATGCAGAGTCTCAGTTCCTCTTGGGTCTGAGCCTGCGTCCCATCTGGATGGAAGGGTCTCGTGGGGAGAAGCTGGGCCCTCTCATTGTCTGTGCCTGAGGTGGCCAGAGAGGGAATGTGGGAGAGAGCTGGATAGACCATCTTCCGTAGCCAGGGTCAGTGACCTTTGAGAAAGTGGCTGCAAACTACACCCAGGAGTGGGCTTTGTGAAGACTTCCTAGAAGAATCTCTAGAGAGCTGTGTGATTCAGAAGACCTTCAGAAACCTGGTTTCTGTAGGTCAAAAATGCCAGTACCAAACCACTGAAATGAGTATCAAACTCTCAATAAACATGTAAGGTGTCAAAGGCTACAGAGATCCTTTGAGCATAAAGAAAGTAGACAACATGAAGAAATATTCAGCAAGACTCCAGATCACAGAGTGAACAAGAAAACCTGTGAGGTAAAAGGACATTAAAGCCATGCATGTAGAGAAGTGGCCAGCACTTTCTCATCATTTCTGAGGGACATCATAATTAATCTTAGGTACAGGTCATCTGAGAATCAGGAGAGGCTCCATGAATGTAAAAAAGGGAACAAAGCTTTTAAGTGACCCTGTGGCTTTTGACATCATGAAAGAACTCACACTGCAGAGAAACCTTAACATGTATGCAGTGTGGGAAAACCTTCGCTTATTCCACCTACAATTGAAAACCTGCACAAATTCACACTGGAGAAAGTGTGCTGCCATTGTGGGAAATCCTTCTGGTGTTCCAATTTCCTTAAAGTACATGGAAGGTTCCACACCAGAGAGAAACATTTTGGATGTAAGCACTGTGCAAAAGTCTTCACTTGTTCTAGTACTCTTTGAAGAAACCACAATGGAGAGAAACCTTATGTGTGTGAGCTACGTGGGAAAGCTTTCTGATAGTACAGCAAAGTGCTAAGGCATGGACAAAACTCACAATGGGGACAGACACTGCATGTGAAGGATACGGGAGAGTCTTCAGGAGCTATGGTTAGTTGCAAAATCACATAAGGACGAAAAAAACCCTAAAAACAAAATGTGGAAGGCCTCTCACCCTGCATCCACCATAGCAGACATGAGAATGCCTAAAGGAAGGAATTCTTGTTAAGGTGGAATGCAAGAAAGACTCAGGCCCCGGGTTCCATTCACAGGGTTGAAGCAACACAGTATGGAGGAAAACATTAGTAGAAGAGATGTACAAAAATCTTTAGTTGGCCCACATATAAGGAGCTACAATGGATCAAAATCCTGTGAATGAGAAAAATACAAGGGGCCAATGGCAATGGCTTCAGTGCCCTATAAAAATTCCTCTGTCTCGAAAGCCTGTGAATATAAATAAAATAAAGAGCAGAATGCCATACCTCCTGAAGAGATCCTAAAATTTATATTATTATTATTATTATGTCCATTGTTGGCTCTTGTTTTGTGGGGGAAGGGTATTTGGTCCAGTCAAGTAATAAAATTGTAATTATTCTGCTGGGGGAAAAAAAGGAAGTTGTAGGGAGTATAGACTCAAAATAGTGCTTCAGTTCAAAGTGATGCATTTTACTGTTACGCAGCTCAATAAAGATATACTGATTTTAGATGGTTGAAGAGACATATCACTGCTGCTGTACATTTCACTTCCATGAATGAAAAATAAATGGAAAACCCCAGGTATTACACAGGAAAATCGAGCCTGCTGGGTTTTCTTTGTTCTTCTTATCTAACTCAGCACGGAAACAAAAGGCAAGAAACTGCTCCAAACAGTTTTTACTTTTTCCCTCTTCTACCTTTGTGTTCATTTCTATAGGACAATTTCTCAGTAGCAAACCATTATGGTTAGTTTCTCAAGGTTTGTAAATCAGTTACTTACTGTCAAATCATGTGTGAAATTGAAAGTTCAAAGGCATAATGTGTTCTCTGAGTAGATGCTTTACTAGGATATTTGAGAAAATATACCTTTCTTTAGTCTGTTTATAAAAATAATCCCAAATTTAAAAAGAATAAAATTCGTTTGAATAATCAAATATATAATTTATGGAAGTGATCTTATTAAAACTTCTGAATATGTGCTTTTAGAAAGATCAAGATTTCCCTCTTTTTATATATTCTAACTAAATTGGAAGACAGCAGATAGACTAATAATGCAGGGCTACTCAGAATGCGGCTCTGGTCGTAAAAGTACGTATTAAAAAATAACAAGAAAGTCACCTAAAGATAAAGAGAGACTTACGTAGCAGTACCCCTTGAGAACTGGTAGGTGATACCAAATTCCCACCCCCATTGTAAATCTCTGAGATTTGAACCCTCAAGGAGGACTCCAAAAATCTGTGTTTAAACATGCAGGTCATTCGCTTGCCTGCTGAAGCAGTGATCCAGGCCCAAGACAGACCTTCCTTCCTTGTCCGCAGATGGTTTGTTCTAAAGAACACGGATCTTATTGCTGACTGCTTTACCAATTTAATGCCTCTTGGCTAAAACTTCACCCTCCCATGGCCTATTCTACAGTCTTCAGAGTGGGCCCTGCTGTCAGTCCTGAGTTTCCAGCAGGCACCACGTCCATGGAGGGTACCCCCGTAATTAAGTTGGAGAAGGAAGGGGGTGGTATTCCTGGCTCAGTGTGCCCCTCCCAAGAGGCCTCACCACCATTTCCTCCTATGGTGCAGGTTGGCCAGCAGCTTCCCGGGCAGGGGAGGGTGGCACCGGTGCCCCAGCCCTCCACAAACCAATCCATAGACAAAAATACAAAGGAAAACTCTCTGGCAAAGATTAGCACTATAACCTAAGCTGAGCTATGACATTAGTGCTCTGAAAGATTTTTTATTTGTGTCTGTTTGTGATTCATTATCGTTATATTCATCTTGGGAAGTCAGAGCACATATCACATCTTGATCATTTTCACCCACCCTCTCCCACACCATCCTCTCTTCCTTCACCCCAGATCCCTTTTCCAAATCACAGTCTCCTTCCCTGTCTCTTACTATCTCTCTTTTATTTTACTCCCAGAATTATGTGTATTTTGGATCTTTCCCATTAGAGAGATCATTCAACATTTAACCTTCTGTGTCTGCTGGTTATTAATTCTTCATGTTAAAGAAGAATTCTTCCCTTGTTAAATCTGGTTTCTGTCTCTCGGAGTGAACCCTGAGTGATATGTTGGCTTCTATCAGATCCATACAAGATCAATTCACAGACAGTGTCGAGACACAACGTGTGGCAAGCCCCAAAACGTTGAAACTGCACCCTTAGTTAGATGAGTTATTGAGATAAAACTGTCATAAGGCCATGATCCTTGGGCTGCTTTGGACATCATTCGGACTGACCCAGGCAGAACCCTTGCCTGCTTCCCAAAGTAAAGCAATAATAATACACAGGCATTTGCTGCTTTATAGGTTTTTGAAAACATTTTCATGTGTTACATCATATAGAATATAATCCTTTAGTAGAAATAAATTTGACACATTACTTATAATAAAGTTCATGCCCTGCTCACAAAAAGCACCCTAATTCTAGGGCAGTGTCAGTGCCTATCACAAGAGCCTACTGCAGTTGTGCAGTGTAAGCTGGGAATGTCACCCTCCAGCAGTACTGTGCACCTCGTACTGCCCTTCCTAAGAACCTAGGCCACCACAGAAGCCTTACTCTGAATTCACTCAGACAAAGCGGGCACCGTGGCGCACGCCTATAATCCCACACTGGGGAGAGGCTGAGGCAGGAGGATCGCTGTGAGTTTGAGACCAGCCTGGGCTACATAGTGAGTTCCCTGGGAATGTCACCCTCCAGCAGTACTGTGCACCTCGTACTGCCCTTCCTAAGAACCTAGGCCACCACAGAAGCCTTACTCTGAATTCACTCAGACAAAGCGGGCACCGTGGCGCACGCCTATAATCCCACACTGGGGAGAGGCTGAGGCAGGAGGATCGCTGTGAGTTTGAGACCAGCCTGGGCTACATAGTGAGTTCCAGGTTAGTCTCAGCTACATAGTGAGACCCTGTCTCAAAAAGCCAAAAAAAAAAAAATTCACTCAGACACTCAACTCCTTAGCTAACCATTCTAGCTTTTATTATGTGACTTTAAGAGAAAGCAGAGAGATATGTTTATGATAATTGCATTCCTCTTAGAGAATTGGTGCACATATGTATTATGTCTTAATCACTTTACTCCCGCTTCCCTCTCTCTTTTTACTCAATTCCCTTCTTATCTTCACAAAGCCAAACTCCCTGTTTCCTATCATCTCATTTTCATTTTGCTCTTTAAATTACTCATAGCACATCTCCCATATTAGAGAAACCATGCAGTATTTAACCTTCTGTGTCTGGCGTATTTCACTTAGCGCTGACAGATCTGAAGATCTGTTCATTTTCCTGCCAATGACTTGAGCTTGGCCTTCTTTGGAGCTGAGTAGTACTCCATTGTGGATAAGAATCACATTTTCTATCCAATCATCTGCTAATGGGCAGACAGGCAGCTTCTACGGCTTAGCTCTTATGAGCTACGTTGCTAAGACATGGACATCCACATACTGTAATATGATGACTTTAACGGCCGCAGGAAGTCACCCAGAAGAGATATAAATGGAGCAAGTGGAATTTCTAGTTTTGGTTTTGTGAGCTACCTCCCTACTAATTTCCATAGTGGTTGTGTTAGTTTACATTTCCAACAAAAAAGTAGAAGAGCCCCCCCCATTTGCTCTTTATTAATGCTTGATCAAAATTATTCTTACAGGAGTGAGATGAAATCTCAGTAGAATTGTTTTGATTTGCAGTTCTCTAATAGCCAAAGGTGCTGATCGTATTCTCTTATACTTGTCGGCCATTTGTACTTACTTTTAAGACTTGTCTACTCATTTCAATCGGCCATTTGTGGGGCAGGGTCTAGTTTTCTTTTAGCTCACTATACATTCTAGTTATTATTTCTCTGCCAGAAGAGGGCTGACAAAGTTTTTTACCCGTTCTGTATGTTGTCTCTTCATGGTGCTAGTTGTTGTGTGGAAGAGTTTTATTTGTTTATTTTAGCCTCTTTATGTCTGCTTCGTATCACTGGGGTTTTAGAAAATCAAGTTGTCTAGACTAGACCAAAAATATTATTTTTGCCTCTTTTTTTGAGCTAAAGAGAAATTACTGCTCCCTTTCAGAATCTCTGCTGACCTCAGGCCGCCCTCTGTGAGGTTGTGAGGCTGAGATCAGAAGAGAGCTGGACAGTGCTGGTATTTAGAGCCACAGTTTAGCAGAGTCTTCCTGGTCCTTCCTCCCATAGAGAAGCCTTTTCTCAGCAGAAAGAATGAACATGAGACATATGTTTCTTTCCTCATTCCAAGTTCTCTGGGTGAGGTACTTCCGTAGTAACTAACTGCCTGTAAATCGGCCCCGTGTGACATTGACACCCATTATACTGAATGGCAAATATATTCTAGCATAACACAGATATTATATGGGACACAGTGCCACAGAAGGTTATCCACGCATGATCTCAAATTCAGATTTCACCAGGTATTTGTGTTGCCCTCCCACCAGAGAATCCTCCTCATCCTTCGTCCTCAGCAGCTGTGATACAAGTTTCCAGAGGGCCTGAGCCTTCTCTTCCTGTTGTTGCTTTGTCCTTCTTCTTTGTTTCCCCTCTGTGCCCTAAAAAAGTAGGAAATTGACAGTCATTTTTACTCAAAAGGTCTGGATTTCCTGCCAAAATGGTGAATTTGCTAACCACAGGCCATTCATACAAAACCATGAAAGGCAGAGATCTGGAGGGAAAGTTATTGCACCCACATGAGGCCTGCCCCGCCTGTGTCAGGCAGTCCTGCCCCTCTCCCACTTCGTCCAGCTGCCTGGAATGATAGATTTCAAACGCGCTTTGGCTCCAAATGCTCCCGATTTCTGACTCTTTAAAGTAAAACTGACAAAAGGAGGGGCCTGAAGGACTAGGAATGAGTCACAGGGATCTGCTCCTCTCCTGTACACCGATATCTGCCCTGTCCCCTCTCCCTGCATCGGAGTAGCTGGCCCTCCCTCCCACAAAATGTGAGCTCACAGCCCACAGTGACTTAAGGACTGAGCCACAACAGCCACCCCAAAACCAGGCTGTGTCTGGACTGGGCATGACTGAATGTCCGCAGCAGAATTATTGGAAGGCACATTCCAGGATTGTTAAACAGGCTCCGCAAACATTCTAGAATAGATAAGGATGGAAATCAACTATATGAAGCAACAATGACACATTATCAAAAGGAGGGCAGTAGAACCAATAGCGCTCAAATGTATTCACAATCTCCCACACCAAAGTGTCGTCAGCAGACTGCTGTTGATATCTCAGGGGAAGCAGGAGTGAAGGACCTCTTTTAGAAATTAGTGAACGCTCAGGAGACGTAAGTAGATAGGGAGGACAAAAGAAGTATCACCGTCCAGACAAAACAAGCCCCGAAAGCAGAGGGGGAAAAAGAAATGCATGGGGGAACTATTTGAATAAATAATAAATATAAATTCTCCAGAAACAAAGAAAGAATGAAAGAGATTGCCATTAAATTATAACAAAAATTATTTTCAAGCGCAACAAGATTGGCAGGTTTGAGGAAAAGGCCTTCAATAAAAATAATCTTGAAGCATAATAGGAGTGGTAGAGCCCGGAAGCAGTCACAGAAAGCATTCTTTTCTTTGTTTGTAACAGGTACCAAACAAAAAGAAGTTGTTATCCGAGGTCCAGCACACTAGATCCCTAACAAGATTCTTGTGCAGGTTGGGAGCTCATTGGGCACCCCAGGCTGTGCTCTCCGGTAACCTCGTCAGGCTTCCGCTGACCCCACTGCAAGTTCAGGGGACCCTGGCTGGGCCCCCGAGGACGCCCGCTGTCGCGGGGTGGCTAAAGCCTTGTGCTAACTTTCACGGAAGAGGTTCTCCAGGGGGCTCCCCGCCATCCAGGATGCTCCTTCTCCCATCGTTCTGCAGCGTCACCTTATGTCTCGCTGGTAATCTCCCAGGTCACATGGCGGGTCCCACTGTCACCCCGAGGACGGCAGCAGCATCAGTCCGGCTCAGTGGAGGTGGAGCGAGTCTGGCTGTGAGCGAGGGCAGCGTCTTCCCTGTTGTTTTGCCATGAGTTGCAGGCGGCTTGGAGCCAGGCCAGGTCACCGCCCTCATCTCTCAGCAGTGGGGATGAAGCCCAGCACTTTTGCACTAAGCTGTGTCCTTAAACCCTTTAATTTTAAATTTTGAGACAGGATGCCATGAAGGGCTAAGGATCCCAGATCGGGATGAAACTTGTTTAAATTTTATTTTATCAGTACATATTTTTAACACAGGAAGCTTACATTCCTCTTAGGGAGCAGGTACAAGTACATATAACATATCTTAATTCTTTTTTATTCCCCTTCCCCTCCCCACCCTCCTCGGTCTGTGGATCTTTTTTCCCCATTTTCAGTATTATTGCTATTCTTATCTTTAGTTCATACTTATGACATATAATGTTTATAATTGTTGTGGGTATTTGGTACATGAACAGGACACATCCTAAATCTTTTCACTCCTCCTTCCCACTTCCTTTGCCTTCAATCTCTCAGACCTCTTCTTTTTTGCAAAACATCTACCTCCTTGTTTCCTTCTATCAGACTTTTACTTGTGATCCTCCTGCCTCAGCCTCCCAGAGTGCTAAGTTTACAGTTTTGTGCTGCCACACCTGGTGTACCATGAGTCCTTGAGGCATCTGCTGATTCTTGGTGCTGGGGTCATAATGAAACCAGGGTCTTCCGAGGAGCCAACAGATGGGGGTCCATGACATGGATGAAGGAAGAGGCACTTGTGTCCCTTGGCGGGGTCTCCCTGCAGTGCTCTCTGTCTCTTACAGTGCGAACCACCTTCCTAGTTGTTCATCACATTTCAGATGGGATCCCCACTCACTGTGAAAACTACAAGGTACCTCTCTCTCTTGAACCTCACAGCCATGTTCTTACAGCCTTGTCCTCCTTTTCTAAAATGAGGTCCTCTTCCCTGAGGCCACCAGGCTAGGAAGTGGCTGAGCTGTGGTTCGAATCCAGGCCTGATGGAGACCAGGTCCCTCCCAGCTCAGTTCTACCTGGAAGACTGGGCTAGGTGACAGACTGCTCCACAGCAGCGGCTCTCAAACCAGGGCAGATCTTACCCCTGGGGAAATTTGGTAATGATCGAGGCATTTTTGGTTATCACAGCTTGTGTGTGTGTGCATGGATGTGTGTGCGCGTGGGTCATTGGGGGTTTACTGGTGCTTTGAGACCAGCAAGGGTGCTAATCATCCTACAAAGCCCAGGGCATTCTGCTGACCCCAAGAGCAGAATGCTACTATCCAGCCATGCTCATAGTGTGGAGGTCAAGAAGCCCTGCTGAACAGGATCTGTCCCCCTTCTCTCCACGTCCCCAGCCATCCGGGCCTCTGTGCTTCCTCACTGAGAAGTACTCAGTGTTCTTCAACCATTCTCCGCTTGCGTGCAGCCCCCCACTGATCCGCAGTCCATCCAGCAAGCAGCCAACATGAGTTGTACAAAATGCAAAATGTATCTTACCCTTCCCAGCTTAAAACGTGGTGGTGTCTCTTTTCCTCTGAAATAAAAGGCACTCTTTATCCTGGCTCAGTGCCGCAGCCTCGCAGGGTCTGTGCGATCCTCCTGCTCTCATCTCTCCTCGCTGCCTTTTCCACTTTCTGCTTTAGCAAGGTTGCGAGCACCCCGTCACGTCTTTTCACCCCTCACGCCCAGAGGAATCGAACTCCCTGCTCTGCCTGGACCACTCCTGCTTGTTTCCCAGCACAGGGGTTTGCAGAGATGAAGGCTGCTAACTGCGGGGAATTCCACCACTAACAGACTTGGTGAGCCCCAAGCGAAGCACCTTCTCTTTGTACCTTTCTTTTTCTATCTGAAAAATGGGAATAGGAAAGTGCGCTGTGCATATCACGAGGCTTTTGCAAGGGTGCAGAGAGATCAGGCTTTAGAACCAGTTCTCGGGGTATTCTAGGATTTATGCAATAGTAGCAATTCATTTTTATGAAAATAGCTGCTGTTATTTTTAAGTCCATGAATATATGCACTATGGCGAGGTGAACTTCAGGACCATTCTGTGATTTGACATAAATGTAATTGCAAATCAGAAGCCTCCCCATTAAGCCAGGGATTTGGGATGAACAAGATAAATGGGCTTCGGTCTCCCTCTGTTGGCGCAAAGGAGAAAGTGCTACAGGAAGAAAGGAACCATTGTTCTTGCTCCCCTACGGACACCTTGTTTTTTGGCTATATTTGTGATTCACACTGATTATACTCAGCTTGGGGAATTGGTGCCTATGCATCAGAGCCTGATCATTTTTACTTCCTCTCCCTCAACCACCCTTCTCTTCCTCTGATCCCCTGCCCCAATCTCTCCAGGGTCTGCCCCCTTGTTTCTTGTCACATCTCTTTCTATTTTGCTGTTTAAATTATTTCTTTGGGTTTTAAACCGCTAAAAATTGAGGCTAAATCGCTTACTTTTTCTGAGCCTCAGTTTTCTCAACTAAGAGAGAAGTGAGCCACAGGATATCAGCATCTCTTTCGGTGCTAACATCACCCGATTCTGTCAAGGAACAGACCCTACCATACCCTACTGTTCAGGATTAAATACAGAACATGCTCAGCAGGAAAGTGTGGCTCGGTGTTTCCTGAAAGTAGTCCCATCACATTTATAATCCAAATTTCCAGCCCTCAGACCTGGAGGCTCAAATCTCCAGGGATGGAGATTGAGAATCTAGACCTTTTTTTGTTATTTTTATTATTTTGGGGGTACCAGGGATCAAACTCAGGACCTTGTGCTTGCGAGGTGGGCATGGTGCCACTGAGCTAAATCCCTGGCTGAGAATTAGAATTTTAAAGAGTACTGCCTATGTTCTCACTAACCTGTAGGTTTCAGAAATGGTGGCTTATTTAGATCCACCAAGTGAACATGTTTCAGATGACTGAGTACCTTCTAGACATGAAGCCCTGTAGGAGTTATCATGAGGAGCTCAAGCTGGTTTCAAACTCTCTGCCTGACCTTCCTTTCTGCTCAGGCTTTTACTCGTCTCCTATTTCCATTTACTACAAATACATAGGTATTTAAATAAATAGATGTGTATGTGTGTGGGCTCATGCATACATATGTCCTTGATAAAAAAGTTAGGTGGCTGGGTGTGGTGGTGTACACCTTTAATACCAGCACTCGAGAGGCTGAGGCAGGAGGATCGCTCTGAGTTCAAGACCAGCCTAGGCTACATAGTGAGTTCCAGGTCAGTCTCAACTACATAGTGAGACCCTGTCTCAAACACCAAACAAAAAAAGTCATGTGGCCTGGAATATGATAAAGTGAGATTGTCCAGGACTTTAGAAATTTACTCTGATTTTAAAGGGATCTAAAGGTGATTTTTGTGGGGTTACCATCCTGCGAGGCAGCCTCCTTAGTCTTGCCCTCCTTATGATGGGGAAAACATTATCACTCTTTCTACTTAAAATCCAAATTTTATGTTTCCTCCATTTGTTTGCTAGGAAATTCAGTCAGACAGCTGTGTACAATCTAATGTTTCCTGAGTGGGTTTGAGACCATTTTGCTTTGGGTTAACAGATTAATGGGCAGAGTGGAAGAAAGGGCAGGCTTTGTCATTTCTTTACCTTGGACTTTTTTTGGCAATTTATTTACACCCCGTAAGCCTAGGTTTTATCTGGAGTGAAAATCAAGAGAAGAATCATTCCTCGTTGTCCCAAGGATTATTTGAGATAAAAATGTTTATTAGGTATGAACCCCTTTAGAGAATTCATTTCATGGCATTTTTCTTTCCAATTTGAAGAATATATTAA
The DNA here is from genome assembly GCF_012274545.1 of Fukomys damarensis. Classification (NCBI taxonomy): domain Eukaryota; kingdom Metazoa; phylum Chordata; class Mammalia; order Rodentia; family Bathyergidae; genus Fukomys; species Fukomys damarensis. The sequence continues at coordinate 127,258,847 of NW_022900928.1, read as the reverse complement.
TTTTGACGTGGATTTATAAGCCATAGTTGAACTCATGACATTCAGGATAAAAATAATTTTCTGGGGATTATTTCCTTTTTTACTTCAGATCCTCTACTGGGATGTAAATACATTAGAACTCTGTTTTGCATTCTGGCCATGAAGATTAGAGAAGATGGGACACCAGAGAATCCTGCCCATTTTCTCCTGACAACGATTTGCGGGCCTGGGAGGCCTGTTCTTGTCACGCCACCTTCAAGGTGGTTTCCTCCACTAGGAGGACATGGGAAGGCTCTGAAAGGCCCCTGGGGCCAGCCCTTGCCTTGGCGACCTTTCTTTAACCCCATCTTGTCACTCAGAGGCAGGGTCCAAGATTAGGGACAATTTTCCAATGAAGCTTTCAACCTACCCCCGCCCCACTACTGCAGAGGAGCCCCTACCCTCTTTGACCCCCAAGGACAGGGCTCCCAAACTGCCTCTCTTTCCCTTTATTCACACTCACAGCATTACGTGGCCCAGAATAGCCTCCACAAAAACCTGGGCAGGTCTCTAAGGACCAAAAAAAAAAAAAAAAAAAAAAAAAAAACACCTGCACTTAGTAAACAACACTTGCAAAACCGCCTAGGAGGAAACCAGTGCTAAGGACAAAGCTCTGCATTCATCTCCCCAGGGAGGAGAAACAAACTGGTCTGCTGAAAAAAAAAATACTGATACAAAACCAACAAGGTCAGCCAAACACAGGGTAGTGTCTGCAGAGAATCCCTTACGCCTGCCTTGCCCCAGAATCCCCTGTGGAGAGATGGGTGGGCGGACTGCTCCATAGGGTGTGACGACACTCTTTGCTCTTGACCAATCCTTCCAGGGCCCTGCTACAGCTTCCCTGTGAGCTCTCTTTGCTTTGCCAATGGGACCAGCATGCAAATAGTTTTGTTTTTCTTCCTCCGGTGCCAAGATTGGGTACCACACACGCGATCCCTCACACTCAACTTGTAATCAGAGAAGCTAAAAGTAGCCTAGTGGCTGCTCTCTCTGATCTAATTTAGTTGTTTTCTGTTAGGGCATGAAAAAAGTTCACAAGACTCGTGTAGGAGGCGGGTGTATCAGAGTTAAACAGAGAACACGAGTCTTGTAAAACAAAGCCTGTGTCCTGTTGCTCTCTCTAACTCATGTCTGACTTTGTTAATCATGTGTCATCTTTCATTTCAACTAGATTTATCTCATTTTTTTTCTCCCAAACTGGACCTTGATATTGTCAACACTCCTCCTTTGATGTGTAGGAATTTATCAATTAAAAGTTGTATCCTAATTTATCTCTGATTTCAGCTTTGCTGATCACCTGTGCTTCTTTATATCCACTATAGACATGAACTTGAGCCAAGTAGGTATTTGAAGAGTTCTTTTTTGGGGGGGGAGATCAGTAAATTATATGCTTTATGTATGTATTCACGATAATACAAAATTCTACTTCCTTCTGGATAATTTGGAATTTTCAGACTTGTTTATTGTTTAATATCTTCCATGAGCTCCTTAAAATATTGGGCTGGGGATTTAGCTCAGTGGTTCTGGCACCTGCCTTGCAAGCACAATGACCTGAGTTCGATCCCCAGTCCCCCCCCAAAAATTTTTTCTATTTTTACTTTGTTGCAGTACATAGCAATGATATTCCTCATGAAGAGTTGGTTCATGTACATAACAAATCCTAATTCTTTTTTTACCCCCATCTCCTGATCCCCTCTCATTTTGCAAAAGATCTATTTCCCTCTTTCCTATCATCTATCTTTTATTTTTCTCTTTATTTAGAATTTGGCTTTCTCATACAAGAGATACCGTTCAATACTTATGATTCTATGTCTGAATTATTTTACTTACCATTATGATCTCAAAGTTCATCCATTTCCTAAAAACGATTCAAGTTTATCAGAAGCTGGGCATGGTGGTACATGCCTGTAGTGGCAGGCACTCAAGAGGCGGAGGCAGGAGAATTGCTTGAATCAGCTCAAACAACAAAGCTAGACTCTGTAGCCTAAAAAAAAAAAAAAAAAAAAAAAAAAGGAGGAAGGG
>NW_022900928.1:127190990-127256723 GCF_012274545.1 Fukomys damarensis | reverse complement strand
AAAAAAAAAAAAAAAAAATAGAGGATGATGGGAATGGATCGATTAGATCAGCATTATGAATCTTTATGTATTTCTTGCTCTTTACTCAACTTGAGGTGGAGTCTATGAGGATTATTATCCTATTTTTGCTCATTGATTTTCATATATCACTAAAGAAAGCAGTATTCATTTGGAAAACATAAATATGGTAGCCACAGAGAAAGATAAAGAGTAAAACAAATTACCAATAATACAATGTAAGTATTGCAGTAAGCCATGCAGAAGTTGAAGTGGCCAATTTTCATCTCCTAATAGCAATGTGTACACACACATCATGTAGAAATCTGTGATTTCCAGTCTGATGATATACAGTCTATATTTATTCTTAACAGGAATTTGTGAACATGTAATGTTTTCCAACATTATTCTATTGATCAGTCAAATAATGTGAATTATTTGTGCCTCCTTAAGTATATGGAGAAGTTACCTTCCAGTACTGTTTACCTCAGACTGTGTAGGATGCATCATTTTCCCTATATCATCGATCCAATAGAATATCATCATTTTTAAAGACCTTTGCATTTTTATTGATGAAAGTTGTTCTCATTACTATTTTCATAGGCTTATGTTTGGCTTATGTTTAACAGTAAAGGTTATCATTTTTATTTGTTTATTGTATATTCACAACGTTTCCTATTTGTAGAACCAATTTAGTTTCCCTGCCAATTTTTCTATTGGGATAGTCTTGTTTTTTTATGGACTTATGGCCTCTAGCTATATTTAAAATATAGAGTGACAAATAATAGAATGAACCGATAAAGCTGAAACATAGAAATGCAAACCAAAAAATGGACCAATATCTTAATGACGTGAGTGTTAAAAGTACGCCATTTGTTCCTTAATATATTCCATAGACAGAAACTGTGAGGCATATGGATCTGCATAAGAAAAATTATGAGGTTCACTTTTTTCCTACTCCTTCTTCAGAATATCAGTTATACATGTGCCACATTCCTTTTCCCTCATCGCAGTGTCTGTGATTTTTCCCTTTTTATTATTTTTCATTTCTGTTTTTATTCCTTCTACTTTCAAAGACCTTGTCAACCTTGTACTTGTTTTCACTGCTTGGGTTGTCTAAAGTTGGTTCATCTCTGAAGTGTGTAACTGTTTACATTATGCTACTTTTTATGTCCTGAGGTTTTCTTTCTTTTCTATAACCCATTTCTTCTCATTTTACTAACTTTTAAAATTTATGTATTGACAAAAAACAGCAGTTCTTTGAGCTGAAAAGAGTCTTCACCTAAAATGTTTAGACTTAAGACTAAAAGTGTTTTTGCTTTCTTATAGCATCTTATGTTTGTTCCTCTGTGTTTCTCTGATTTTTTTTTTATTTTTTGGTATGGGGGCTCGAACTTGGGACCTTGTGTTTGTGAAGTGGGTGTCAGCACAGCTGAGTTAAGTCCCTGGCCCCTGTTTCTCTAATTTTTTATTGGAAAATATTTTGAAGTTCTTTTTTGCTGCTGTTGTCATTTAATTTCAAATAAAGCTCTATCTTTGCCTGTAATTGGCTGAAATATAAAATGGTCCTGTTGCTGCTTTGTGGATTCTTTTAGACAATCTTTTCCTGCATAAGTTAAAGAACCACGTGATGCAAATTGATATTTGTAGCCCATTATTCAAGTAGTCTAAGCTGTATTGAAAGTGGGAAATTCATCTTTGTGCTGTTAATTCTACGTATAGAAATGTCTGTGTAAGTGGGTAGGTTTTTCCACGTTTTTACTTTTGTTCAGACTCAGATTTTTCTCCCAACAGCTGCTGTAGCTATATCTGATATTCCAAGATTGTTGTTGCTACCACATGAGTTGTCAGTGTTATGACTGATTGGAAAAGTCTCATTAAGCCTAAGAATGAAGGACTCACGAAGGATATAAACCTGTTACATTAGTGAAGAGTTGGATGTAGAAGTTAATTCCACACTGATGACATTTAGTGTGTATATAGCCACCCTCTGCCTTCTCACAGATGTATCTTCACTAGTTAAACTTTAGAAACGGAGAGCTCGAGCTGGAATGGCATCTCTTTCTGCCATGGTCATCTGTGATGTTCAACCCTTTTATCTGAGCTGCCATTTCTGTTTATCCTCTGGTATCTCCATGCCTTTGCCTTATTCTGCAGTCTCTCTTCATTAGACTTAGTTGCTTTTCTTGTGTGGTTATTACCTTCCATCTACTTACTTATATGAGAGTGAAAGAGAGAAGCAAGGTACTGTATTTTGTCACCACGTTGTGTGGTATGAGTTTCCCAGAGACTTCTTGGGTATTAGAAGTTCCATTTCCAAGGATCTAAATCTGAAGGCTTAATAGCAGCCTTTAGTCCCAATGTGATGCATAGGGGCCTTCATACCTTTAGGGAAAGTCTGTTACGCTAAGGGATATTCTCCTGGTTTGACCCTTGGATCCTTTGATGAGCCCAGGGAATCATTTTGGCTCCTTTCTAAAGAGTTATAAAAGATAACCCTAATGTGGTGAACTATTGCTAAACAGCATTCTGGTCCCCCTTACTGCAAGGTCCGGGATCCCCTTTATCTCTGTCCTCAACCCATGCCTCTCTCCCCGCCACCACTCAACCACAGTAGTTTCCTTCCAGCTCTTTCTTACTTCGTGGCCTTTGCATGTATAATCTTAATAACCTAGAATGCCAAAGAGTATCAGAGGGCGATTTCCCTCACACAGACAGCTTCTTACTCTAGCTCACTTCTGAGATGTCACCTAATCAAAGAGGAATACCATAATCATTCCATCCATATTAAACTTCTCATCCTGTTATTAATAACAAGGAGTCATTTTTTTCTGAATGATGTCTGAGTTTTTAACACCCGTATGCTCTGGTCCCATAAATCAATCTTCCTCCCTCCCTCCCTCCTCTCTTCTGTCTTGCAGTACAAGGGATTAAGCTCCATGGCCTTCATAGGGAGTTGTGTCCTCAGTCCTTTAAGACAGGGTCTCTAAATTATCTAGGTTGGGCCCAAGTTGTGATATTCCTGCCTCAGCCTCCCAGAGTGCTGAGCCTACAAGCATGTGCCACCACACCCAGCTTTAGCTCTCTCATCACATGAATTCTTGATCTCAAAACTTAGCACATAAATAGATTTGGAAAAATGTTTAGGTATTTCTCTTAAGCCCGAACTTTCTCTTCTCACTATTCAAAAGCTAGAAACCAGTTAAATCCAGAGAAAGTAACATCCTTCGTGAACAGAATTGAAACCTCATGAATAGAATAGATTTGACCGTAGAGCATATTCATGTTTACAGTTTTCCAGACTTCTTTGCCTCTCCACTGTGAGGACAGAATCTCATACACTGACTCATTATACCAAGCACATTGCAAAATGAGCTCTCAAGTGCATGAATGAATAAAAACCTAGCACACACTTCTCCTATTACTTCTACATTTTCTTACGTAACCAGCAAGCCTTGGGTCCACTATGTCTTTTTCCATTTTCCTTACTTCTCCAGAGTATTGGTTTGTTGACTTTAGTGTTGGCCACATTTAGTCACTAAGTGGATGTGTCAAGATAGAGACTAACAGATGTGTGGGTGGAGGTCAGGGTTCATGGTTTCAGAATAAATGTAATGCACATTTGTATATAGTTATCCATTTTTATGATCAAGCCACCCAGTGTTAGTGCAGACCGGGCTAAAAGGTTTGTTTTATTTGCCTCAGAGTTTCATACTTGGGTTTGTTTAAAAATATCTTTTTAATCCCCACTCCATCAATATTTTAATTAGTAGACTTTCCCTCTGGAATTAACATATGCTGTTCTCTCTCCTTACACAACTGTCATTATTTGATTTTTTTAAATTGTCTGGATGAACTAAAAAGGAAGCTCGGCGGATACACATCTGGTGAAACTAATCTGCCATCCTGTCAGTCCCAGATCCCTGCTAGTATTGAGCTGGGCCAGACGTGTTTGTCATTATGATCTTAGAAATGCTTTAGCCTTTCTTGTTATCCAATTGGTCTTAATTTTCTAGATCAAATGTGCAAAATGAGGTGATATGATTCCCTGCCAAGGGACATTGGCCAACCCCAGATTAAAACTGACTTTGTATGGTGTGGAGGTTGAAATGCAGATGGGGCTTCAACACAGCTGTAGAAAAGGGAATGCAGGCCAGCTGGCTTGTCCAGAGGAGCCAGAAAGAGGCAGATCGGACTCCTCCATTGAAGTCTCTATGAGTAGAGAGCCTTCGGGGATTTCCCTAGAGAATAGTGTTAGATGGAAAGAGGAGTCAAGTTGGTTAGATGCTAAAGAGGACAAATAGAGGCTTATGGAAGGGAAGTCTGAGCCTTGGAGAATGAGCCATTCAGGTAGAAAGACCAGCAAAAGTGTTCCTATGGGAACATTCATTTTAGGGAAGGGTTGAGTGGAATTCACTAGATGCTTAGCAAACCCCAGTAGCAGTGAGATGAGGTAGATCTGTTAAGCTCTTAGGGAAACCAACTTGCGACAATGAGCTATATTACATAGGTTGGAAAAGTTTGGGGCTACCTGGGCTTTCCAGAAATATTCAACACAGCTGGAGGGCAGAGTAATAAGTCATCCTCACACAATAACCAAGATGTGGAGGCCATCTAGGTGCCCATCAACCGATGAGTGGATCAAGAAATTTACATTTATTTATATGTGTGATACATGTACATCACATTTCCTTTATGCATCTGCTAGTGGGCGCCTAATAATACACTGGATATTTGTACTCAGCCATTAAGAAGAATGGAATCATGTCATGTGCAGGATACTGGATGGAACTAGAGGGTGTCATGTGAAGTGAAGCAATCCACATACAAGAGTCACAAGTTTTCTGTCATGTGGGGACTCTAGGGGCAAAACATGAAAATGTGCGGGAAACTATTGGGATGAGGAAAGGGAGCCAGGAGGAGGGAGGGGTAACGGAAGGCACTGCGTAGTGGGAGAGAAGATCAAAGTGCAATATACTCGTGCATGACTGTGCCCTGACAAAATTAGTGGTCTGGTACAATTCATGTGCATTCATGCATTTTTTTAAAGCTAAAAATAGAGGACTTTAAAAAAGATGAGGAGAAGCAAAACATCTCAGATCAGTATTTACTTAAATAGAAGCAACTTTCAGAATTGGCGGCTCCCAGAAAGACAGTCTGACCCAGTGGCGTCTGTATCCAGAAGGTCCCAGTTCAGTTGTGTACGTGTTTCCCAAGGAGACTGTTCAGAAACAGAGATTTCTGGATTCCAACCAGACTAACCAAAGCTAAAACTGGGTTTGTGGCCTTGTTTTCTTTACTTACTTTTTTTTTAAGCACAGGATGGTGAATATGTTTAATGATACTTTATTGAATACTGAAAATTTGTCAAAAAGTAGATTAAGGAGTAATCTGTGCTTTTTATTTTTTTTTCTTTTTATTGAGTTTATGGTATATTTTAGGTATACAGTACAGTTACATTCATTATTGGGATCTTGTACCTTTACATGACAGGTCTTGGTTCTCATTTTTTCCCCTTGTCCCTGCCCTCCTTTCACCCCCACCCCCATTTACAAACACTTGTAATCTGTGCTTTTTAAAAAGTTATCCATTGGTTCTCTTTTATAGCCACAAATGTGGATCTCTTTTATAAGACATAAGGATGCACACAAAAGCATCTAAAAGGAGGTCATGTTTTCTTAATGTATTTTAATAAAACTATGAAAACATTACCAGCAATATAACATTAAACTATAATATTCTTGGGGTCAGAGATAGACTTACAATTTTTTTGAATTTTGCTCATCATTTTCAAACTTGTCCTCTTATAGTGCTTTCACATATGACTTTCCTTTAAAATGTATCCCGATGCTTCAATGCCTAGCGACAATGTAATAAAATGGGCCAGACTTACCTTTTGTTGTAAACTTTACAATTAGAAAACGGACAAAATGTTTTAAAAACCATTTCTAGCTATCAGAGAACAGGCATCGTTGCACTGCACCCCTGAAAAAGGACACAAAAAAGACGAGCTGTATGGTTGTTGTGGTTTCCCATCTGCACCCACACTCTGGACCACGGTGGACGATGGGGTGGGGGGAACCTCCAAGTCTAGCACCTTTGTCATTTGAGTGCAGGAAACAGATCCCAGCTTTCAGTGAAGTTGCAGTGATGGAAATTGTGGGCAGAAATTAGGATGATAATGGAGTATAAATAAATAGTTCCAAAAGAGTTCACAGAGATCCCCCTGAGTCGTAAGGAAAATGCTGAGCTGCCCATGCATAAGATGAAGTTTAATGAGCCTGAGCGAAGTAGGATCAAGATGCTATCAACTGAAAAAATTCCCAGAGTCAGATAGGGTAGATATATATTTGAGCTCTAGCAAATCAAAATGAATGGAAATTATAAATCACTGGAGCATTGAGTAGAGACCCCAGACAGGTCATATCTTAGCAGCAGGGATGAAGTATCCCTAGATAAAAGTTTTTTTGGCATCCAAACTGTAACAGATTAAACATGAGCCTTTGTAGGAAAATGAATGCACCTTTCAAGATATAATGCTAAGTGAATGAATCAGACACACAAACTTAAACACTCTATGGTTTCTCTTATGTGAGAAATCCAAAGAATAAATAAAGTAAATAGCAAAGTAAAAGGAAAGAGAAAAGTAGATTTTTTTGGAAACAGTAAGGAGACCAAGAGATGGAAGGAAGGGGACCCAGAACAGAAAGGGAAGAGGAAGTAGAGGTAAAATAGAATTAAGATACGTCATACATATCTTGTGTGTGTGTGTGTGTGTGTGTGTGCATGTGTGTGTAAAGGTGCAAATTTCCAATGATGAGTGTCATTACATTGTACACCTCAAATGTACCAATAAAATTAAGTAATTAGAAAAGATATGTCATATACATGTACCAAAGTGAAAGAAGCCTTATGTATCACAAAATATACTAGTAAATAAGTAAAATAAAATATTAAAGCAGTGAAGTAGCACAGTTTTGAGAAAAAATATGCAGCCTTCTACTAAAAATAAAAAGTCTACCTACTCAAACACATAATGTTTGGAATGTTCAGACTGTAATAAAAAATATTATAGGACATGCCCAAAAAATAGGAAAATGTGAAACATAATGGGGGAAAAAACTTCAGACAATAAAAATCGGACAAAAATGTGGAGATGGTGCAACTTGCAGTCACAGGCTTCAAAATAGTTATATTTATAAGTAAATACAATCAAAGACTTAGAGGAAAACATGAATGTAGCAATGAGAGAAATGCTAAGAAGCTAAATATAACTTCTGGAGGTAAAAATTACAGTATCTAAAATGGAAAAACTCATAGGTTATTGAACAGAAAATTTGGCACTACAGCAGAAAAGAGTAACAAACTTGAACTCAGCAATAGCCGCTACCCAAACTAAAAATTTGCAGGAGAAAATAAAGACAGCACAAAACAAAGACAAAATCCATTCCCAAGACTTCGGGATGGTGGTTTGATCAGCCTTATGGATTTTCATCTCAAAGAAACAATCAGAACTGATAAAGATTAAAAGAAAAATATCTACAAGTGAGGCCACTGAAAATTGGCCTAAGTACACTCAGAACATGGGAAGGATTTCTTCTAGACAATCTAAATATCAATAAGAACAATTAGTCAATGGCATTTGAATCACAAGCCACCTCTTGGTACTTCTTAAATTTGACAGTGAGTGAGGTCAGGCCAAGAGCAAAGGAATCCTTAAATGTCAGCTGCTAGTCTAGGACTGCAGCTCTTGGAATAGTGTGATACTCACATAAGAATAGATACATGCATTAGTGGATTTCATTTGAAAGTCCAGAAATTAACCTTAACATATGTGATCAATTGATTTTGACAAGAGTTTCAACACAATTCAATGGAGCAAAGATCAGTCTTTACCAAAAATGCTAGAAGACTGGAAATTTCCAATCTAAAGAACTTAGTTGGACTCCCCCACCATATACAAAAATTACTTCTATATGGATCATGACCTAAATGTAAGGCATATAAATTTAAATGTCCTAAAAAATGATACAGTAATAAATCTTTACCTTCTGTTAGGTGATGGTTTGGTAGATAAACACCGAGCAACAAAAGAAGGAAAAGGTAAATTAGACTTCATCAAAATTAAAAAATTTTTAGGGTACAAATGATACAATCAAGAAAAGGAAAAGACAACCAGTATTTTCTAGTTTTCTTTTAAGGCTTTTCAATTTTCTAAAGTACTTTAGATATATCTCTAGTAATTTCTATTTTTATTTAATTTTGCATTTATTGTTGATCAGCCTAGTCAGAGATTTTTGTTCTTTTGAAGAAAATAATACTTTATGGATTATCCCAATTACTTTTTCTTAATTGGTTTTTTCCTTTTGTATTTTATTTTAATAATTTTGTTTTTATTGGTTCATATTTGCAGTATACATGTTTACATTTTTCATGTCATGTACATGTATCTTTTACTTTTTCTTATTCTGTTCTCCTTTCCTTCCTAATCTGAATGTCATAGTCATATACTTTTAATCTGAAAGGGCCATCTAAAAGCTTAAGCAACATTTTTAAGCCAGCATATTCACAGACTTTGTAATTCTAACTCTGGGATTTCAAATATCTACAGTATCTCTTGGATTTTTTTGATTATCTTACTTTGTTCGAAACTTTAAATTTGTCCTTTACTTTAGATTTGTTCAAAACTTTAAACAAACATCACAAATATAATTTCCAAGTATGGCCAGAAATCACCTCTGCACCTCTGTTAATTTTGTGATCGACAGAAAATGAAATATCACTCGAGCACTTTTCTTTGATGTGTATCTTCTTCTGCTACATAGGAATGCAAATATATATGTTGCAAAATGTTATTTTGCAGGCAATGATGTGGTAAATTGATCCAATAATTAAATAAGATGGTTTGGATGGGTATAGCATGCTCTTTTCAAAAAGTGTTTGGAATAGTTGCAATGACCACTTTCTTACTTGGTGAAGCAGCTCTTAAAATAGCTTAGAGTAAATTCTGATTTTCTGAATAATCCAAACATCATGTTTTGAAAGTTGACATGAAGGAAGGAGTCATGTTTGTCCCAGCTGCTGGTGGAAAGCAGGGAGGCAGGAGTTGGATGCCTTGAATCTCCTGTGTTGTCTGAATCCATTCCTGTGGAAAATCTCACCAGGTAGTGGGAGTTGCTTCAAATTCCAAATATTTTGGAAAAGTCCAGCTGCCAAATTAGAAACAGAACTGAGCTCATCCCAAAGGCAGGGATAACTAGGATTTATTCGCTCAAACCTCAGATTTGCCAGTACCTAAATGTATCCTGGCCCCAACTCCCATTCACTAACTTTTTAAAAACAAATCTTAGTGCTTCATCTTGGAGTTCTAGGACATTTAACGTGACTACTGTCACGACTGTTACAAGCTGAAACTCAGAAATTATGGAGTCTGATCTCAAAAGTTGGAATTGCCTAAGAAAATTAAATAATACCTGTGGAAACTTATGCAAAGCCGTGTGGCTTAAAGAGATCACAGACTCGGGAGGCATCTGGATGAGTGGTATTTTTCTCTCCGTCAAATTACGATTTCCTGTGTTTCACTTATTTCATCTCTAAAATGGATATAACCTTTTATAGATTGTTCTGTAAACTGCTTTGCCAATGGTCATTTAGGGAAATAAATAATTCTCTAGCTCACTCTATTCCAAAGCAGTATATGTTTTCACTTAGACTATCGTGCAGTTTCCAAGCCAGAATTGTGAAAAGGCCTTCTTTTCTTATCCAATTTCTCAATAAATCAATAACCATGCCAGACACTTCTCCTGTTCTCCCTCACCCTGGTCTGTGTGTCCCTCTTAAAATCCTTTCCATCTTATGGAGGCCCTTGTCACAGCATCTACGCCTTTATAAGGAACTCTTTGGGACTGGCGACCAAGGATGTTTCACTGACTGGACAGAAGGTAAGACAGACACTCAGCTCTCTCACATACATGTCTGCTTGCCCACTGCTGTGCCATTCTTCTGAAATGCTACACTTGTGCTTGGTTTCTGGTTCATGTGAAATGCAGACAGCACTCGGCCCACCTGAGCATGGAGCTGACAGCCAGTGAGGTCACAGAGCACTGTGTTGTTTCTCTTGCTTTGCAGTGTTCACCCAGCAGACAGAATGTCCTCACGTCGTTTTCCTAATTGAAGCAGCTGTCCTCATTAGCAGCTCTGACATGATGATGAGCATTCCAGGCCAAATACTTTCTACCGCCTTCTGTAGTCATGTTTGATTTTTAAAATATAGACTATAAAGAAATAGCAGAATTTACAAAGATATTCTGAGAGATCATGATATACAAATGACATACTCTTAAGCATTCTATCACTTTTGACTTTAATAAATTACACTTTTAGGAAATTATAGAAAATTTCAGATTTCAATATTTTCTTCCATTGAAGTATTCATCACCTAATTTAATGCCTGAAGTCCAACTTTAAAAATGTGGGATAGCTTCTATGAAAAGGACTAGGGATATTGTGCTTTTAACCTTGACATTATCTTTCAAAGGTCAGAAGACTGGGTAAACATGTCATGCTTCCTAACCCCAGAGGAAGTTGACTTTTTTCTATTGAAAGCAGCAATGAAAACTCATTAATCAATTCTGCACGTTTTGGCTTACAGCCTAGTTAAAGTATGTACAGGGGCATCTATTGGAAGTTTATGAGAAGTGCAGCCTCTGACGCACTTAGAGAGTGGAATTAGTGAGTCAGACCCTGCATTTGAACAAGAACTCGAAGACTGGTTTACTCATTAAAACCTGAGACCTATTGGCTTGGAGGGTTTGTTTACCAGGGGGAAAGTACAAAAACTTCTCAGAAATTTGGTGCTAAAAAAGGGTACTTTGCAAGAGCCAAGAGTCATGGAGTAGTTGGTTATATCAAAACCCATTAAATATGGTATTTTAGTTAAGATAACTCCATTTTAGACCCCAGCAGTCAGATTCAATTTCTCTGATTAGGGCAACAACAATGAGTTATGCCATTCAATTACTTTCTAACTCATGCCCCAATCTGTTCCCCTCTAAAAAGATAAGTTGTGGTATGATTGAAGGAGTGATATGATGTTGACAGGACTTAGCTATTTACAAAGAGAAACTTGCTGAGCTTTTGTTCTATGCCAATGCAGTGTCAGGCCATGACAATGGAAAAAAAAAAGTGAATAAAATATGGATCTTGTTTATACAAAACTTGTCACTCAGTTAGGAAGCCTGAAAAGAAAATACAATCAAAATATGATCTCATTAACTCTTTCAGAAGAAATCATAAATTACTTAATATGGGAGCGTGTAGGAGGTCTCTTATAGTGCCGTGCTAAGGTGGGGAGCTTGCCTGGTGACCCCCAGGACTAGGAGCATTCCCCAATATTCCCAAAGGTGGCGGCTATAAATGGTGTTAGAAATATACCGAGTATAGTTTTTAAAACAAAAATTCAGGTCATGTAATTCGTCACATAGCCTTTCAAGCGTAGAAACAAAAGAGTAGTGTACTTTCAGTAAAAGTTGGCCCAGGAAATCAAGGTGTACTTTTTACATATTGAATTTAGATCAGGTTACAGCAATGTTTTATAGGTATTCATCTCACAGTTTGTAGAGAAGGGTAGTGATTTTCCAGGCAAAGAGAACACTTTAGCCAAAGGCAAAGGCTTGAGAGAATATTCATTCAGTCACTCAATGAACAGAACACTCACTGACTGAACACTTCTATAGGTTAAGATGACTGAAAATAGTCACAGATACAGTACCTTGGCCTTCATGAGGCTCATAGTGTAGCAAGGGAAATGTAAAACACATTTGCAAATATACAAGTGAAAGCTGATGATATATGCTGCCAAGTGTTTCAAAGTTAAAACCAATAGAGTTCCGGAGGAGGCAGTACTGTTTCCTAATAGGAGTCAAGGGACGCCTTCAGGGAGAAGAGCTTTTAATCGGACAGAGGTGTCAGCCTGAGACTTAGAGAGGCCCAAGTGAAAAGCTCTCCATGGGTGAAGGGGCTTTGTGTGTATCTGAGTTATTGCAAGGAATCCTGGAGTGGGGCAAGCAAGGTGGTGAGAGGCGAGCTGGGAGTGGAGGGGTAGCGGGGAGAAGGCAGAGGGGGAGATCACAGCAAAGACTGAATTCTACTCTGAGAGCCACTGGGAACCATTAGGTGCTTTGCAGCTGAGCGAATCAAATGATACGCCAGTGTTCTAAAGGGAAAGTGCTGGTTGCTGCTTGGAGAACAGACTGTAGCAGTGCATGGAAACCAAGAAGAGCTAGTATGATACAAAGGGGCAGCGACTGAGACATCTTCGATGCTAAAGAATCATTGCGAGGGAGGCTTTGTGGATAACTTATGAGAAGAAAAGTCTTACAGTGCATGGTTCTGGTCTTCTTGCCATTCTGCTAGAGGGAAATGTAGTCAGAAATGCAATGGAAATGGCTCCAAGAGAGGAAACCAGGCCCTTTATTCTTCTATCCAAGTATAGGGCAAGGGAGGCTGGTAAATGCAGTCTGTGACAATGAGCATGTCCTGGTGATAAAATAGCTTGCTAGGAAAGAGCTGTCTCTGGGATCCCCCTATTTTTTCATTAAGTCAGACTTGCTGACGACAACCAAAAAAGAAGACAAAGGGAGGTTCTCCAGCTGTCTGTGGACATGCATCTCTCCCCTCCCTCACTCCACAGACTGTCACGCTCTCCCGCACAGAAGAACTGTGTACCATGTTAGAACCAACAAAGGTGGAGAGTCTGAGGGGAGAGGTTCAGGGAAGGGAGCAGGAATCAGACTCCAAAGACCTCCCTTCTCAGGCGGAGAAGTCTGGATCACGTTACTGAGAAATACAGCCACAGACCGATGACCACAACTGCCCACAGGATCAGCACAGCCATCTGCCACGCTGCTAACATCTCAGCACTCTGTATACAAACAAGATGCATAAAAGGTGAACTGTTAGGCAAACTCAAGGGATGATGAGACCCGACAGGTTTTTACTTTGTAGGGATCATGTGGGTCTAAAAATACAATGTTTCCTATTCCTTAGCAGAGTAGTCAAAGATAATTTGAAAAGATATTAAACCTTTAATCGAAAGGCTGGGGCCGTCAATGGGTAAAACAATACAAGAGTACAGCTGGGGACCACCATTCGGCTCACCAGCAAGAGCAAGTGTAAAAATAGAGCCCTCTGCTTTGAGTAAACAGAGGACAACAGAATGGCCAGGCAGAGACCTCAGTTAGACCCCTGAGTGGTAGGGAATTTACTTAAAAGGATTTCAGGAAAAGAACGGAGTGGAGTGAGCTGGATGCTGAGCGTTAGGGAGCCAATAATCCCGTGAGATAGTTACCAGTAGATCCCTCACCTGCTTAAGGTGCATGTCTTGAACTAAGTCCATTCCTGAAAATTTTAAGATTGCCTGGGGACACCTCTCTCCTGGCTGGCTGTCTTTTGTGGAGCCCTGCTTCCCGGAGAGAAGTTTGCTTCTGCAGCATACTAAGTGCAGATGGAAACTCGGCCCTTTTTTGGACCTCACACCTTTCACACTCTCCGGGGCATCTGTGAAACAGAATGGGAAGTGACTCGGAGGGCTTGGAGAGGATAATATATGCACTGTATATCGTGGTTTTCTATCGCTGAGTAGAAAGAAACCAGCTCTAAGCTATGGCTTCAAGTAAAAATCATTTACTTCACTATCTTGTGGTTTAGGAGTTTACAAAAGGAATGGCTGGGCGGTTTATATGTATTGCAAATAGCATCACTTCCCCCACGGAGTTGCCTTAGAACGTCCGTAGAAACAAAAAATGCTAAAGAGGTTAATGCAAAAGCAGAGAGTTGGCTGTCTGGTCTTAAAATATTCAAATATTTCAAACTAAAACAAAAGGAAATAGGAAATCTAAATAGGCTAATATCAATGAAAGAAATTGCATGTGGAAATTAAAAATCTTCAAAGAAAACTTTCAATTTGGATGGCTTCATTTGTGAATTCTATCAAATATTTAGACAAAAATTAAAAAAATTTTTTTACATCCTTACCTTAAGGAAAACAAAATCATCACAATTAAAAAAATCTACTCTTCAAAGATACAAATAATAAAATGAATAGCAACTAGATATTTAAAATATTCGTATATATAAAGATTATATAAAATATATAATATAAGCGTATGAGGTATTTTAAAAATATGGTGACTATTTAAATTTTTTCAGAGTTATTATAGTAAAGATACATTGGCATTAATCCTCCTCAAATCCTCCCCTTCTTCAAGCACCCTTCTCCCAGCATATCGCCACTTTCTGAAGCAGTTCTGGAAGCCCTCTTTCCTGAGTATCTAGTTGCCTTGATAACCTGGATCAAGCAAAAATGTTCACCTTTCGCCTTTATGCTGACTTTGTGGGACTTGTATGGTGCCGGGTCTGATGGAAAAGGTGGATGACTGCAAACTGTAATGTTTCTGTAGGCTGCCTCCCTGTGGCGTGGCACTAGGCAGCAGCATTCGCTGTATTTTTTTTATCAAGCCTCATAAAATGCTCGGCCCATGTCTGAGCAGCAGAAGGGTGGCACCGGAGAACGAACACACCTTTCACATCACATCCCCAGTGACCCGTCCCTCCATCGGGCTCTACCGCCTAACAGCACGTGAATGCATCAATGAATCAGCCCTCGAGGGACTGTGGCAGCCCTATAACCCAAGCTCCTTTCAGAAACCTCACCTCTCAGCACATGAGACTTTTGAAGAGCATTTTAGATCCAATACATAACCAAATGATATGCTTTCTTTTCTTGACAATTAATCTC
Organism: Fukomys damarensis; assembly: GCF_012274545.1. Classification (NCBI taxonomy): domain Eukaryota; kingdom Metazoa; phylum Chordata; class Mammalia; order Rodentia; family Bathyergidae; genus Fukomys; species Fukomys damarensis. Next base: position 127,241,929 of record NW_022900928.1, on the reverse strand, counting down.
CTTTCATTCTATAAAAAAATCACGTGATGAAATCATAACAACTAACATTCTATCCACTACTGTACTTCATTTCCGCACTGGTTGGCATTTTCTGTGTTTGACAGTCCAGGTGTAATGCATTCTACCCTCACAGTAACTTTTATTAGAGAGTGCTTCTGTAATCCGTTTTAGGACTACAGCCTTGCCATACTTCTTTATCTGTAGGATTCCAGTAGGTTCTGAGGATTTGGTGACCATGCTGTCTTCAGATAAGATGTTCAATGCGAGTAGCCCTAAATAATTAGTCACCTGTGAAGCCTCACTCTGAGCTATCGGGTGAAGCCCAGTGGTTTGTTTTTGTCCCTCTTCTAAGTGACACGCCAAAAACGGCCACCAGAATATCGTGGGAGCATCGCGTGGCAGGTTCTGTCCCGGATCGTAGACTCTTGCTAGAACGTGTGTTTGAGGTGGCCAGTTTAGGTTCTGGAAAGTGGGCACGGGGAAGGCCCTTATCTGGGAAGCATGGAAAGAAAAGTATTGTACTGCAAACCTTAGGAGAAAACGGCAGTATTTCTTTCATCTATTTCCTTTCCTTTCCATCTTTTCTCACCTGAAATGTTATCACCAGACCTCCAGGTGGAGCTACTACCACATAGTTTCTTACTCCCTTTACAAACAAAAATAGCTCGCGGGTAGAGAGATTCTTCTCTAACAGTTATTTCTTCAAAGACTCTGTGGGGTAGTGGTCAGCAGTTCCCACAGAACACCTTTTCTCTGGTGCGTACTTAGTCCTTTTATTTCTTCTCTTCGAAATTTTTATGAGATAACAGTTACTGGTGCTCTTTGTGAGAAACTTTGCTATTATTTATACTACTTTAATCCACTTTTTAAAAATGCTGACAGGAGACACAAAATTACTCTTAAGCGTCCATTAATGTCTTTCAACCCACAGTTTAAAAACATGCTCCAAAGCTGTGCTAGTCAACATTGTAACCAGTAATCAGACGTGGCTATTTAAAATCAAATGTATTTAAATTCATTAAACGTCTTGTTACATATTGGCACTATGTGCATTGAAATATCCAGTGTTGTACTGCAGTTCCTCACTGGTTGGCATTTTCCATGTTTGACAGTCCAGGTATGATACATTGTATCCTCACAGTAACTTCTGTCTGGGAGTGTTTCTGTAAGGTGACTGCCATACTCCTTACTTTTGAAGAAAGGTTGTATCTATTTTAATGATATCTAAATAGACTCATTATTAATATTTTTTAATTTCTTAATTTGTTTCCTGTACCCAATGCTGTAACACTGAAAGTTTTTTGTTCTTGATTTTTAAGGTTTTCCTCTCATTTTTGGTGTTGATGTATACCTTACAACTGCAAGTAAGGGAACATTTTGAGCAGTGGATGCCAGACCCCCAGTTAGATCACATCTCTTTAATGCCACTGGACAGAATGATGGGCTCAGTGAATACCTATGTATGGTAAAATGTTGGTGCAAATGTGTCCGTCTTAAAGGTAAAAGCTCAGCACATACATTTTTAATGTCGTGTGGCCTGAAAACTATTTTTTGCAACTTCTAGGTAAATTTTTTCAGCTTTAATTGAGTTTATTGGTACATTTTAGGGATACAGTACAGTTACATTCATTGTTGGGATCTTGTACCTCTACATAACAGGTCTTGGTTCTCATTTTTTCCCCTTGTCCCTGCCCTCCCTTCACCCCCTCCTCCCCTCCCCATCTGCAAACATTTTATTTCCATCTTTTCATTATCTCACATTTCTTTCCTTTCCCTTATTATCCTTTTTATTGGCTCTATTTTTGTCACCCCAGATAGGTTTTATTTACATAACAGAGTATATGAAAGTAATTTCATTCATTTATAAAAATATTTTTATTAGTATATGCTTGTTTGCATAATCCATACTCACTCGGAAGAATTGGTAACACAGCTCAATTCTTTTTTCTCTTTTCCCTCTACCCCCCTTTTAAAATTTATCTTGTCAACGTCAGATTCATTTATTTAATTTATAAGATGTTATCAAGTTAATTATTATAAATACAGATTAACAGCCAGAGTGACAGGTCAAAAGTATTTAAAACATATAATACAATTGTATTAAATCAAGGTGTGCTTTTAGATATATTGGCTATGAGGTTACTACAATAACTCTTTTTCTCTCTTTTTTCCTGCTGCCTGTTTTTTATTTTCCACTTCATTTATATATTGATTATCTCATATAAGAGAAAGCATGAGGTATTTAAACTTGTGTCTGATTTACTTTACTTAACACTATTATCTCAAGGTGCACCCATGTCCTACAAGTGACTTGAGTTAATCCTTCTTTACACCAGAGAAGTATGAAAATAAGTGCCACACTTTCACTATCCATTTTTCTGTTGGTGGACGTATAGGCTGCTTCCAAGATTTAACTATTATGAGTTGTGCTGCTGTAAACCTGAGTATGCATGTATCACCGTAATGTGATGTCTTTAAGTCTCTTTGGAAGACACCTAGGAGGGGAATAGCTAGGTTAAATGGAATTTCTAGTTGTAGTTTTTTGTTCAATTGTCATATTGATTTCTCTAGTTGTATCACTTTACAGTCCCATCAGCAGTGAAGGTTCCTCTTTCCCTGTGGCCTCTCCAGCATTTGTGTTTGTTAGATTTCTTGATGATGGTTATTCTTTCTGGAGTGAGGTGAAATCTCAATGTTGTTTTAATTTGCATTTCTTGAATGGCCAATGACTTCAAATGCTTTTTCATGTATTTATCAGCCATTTTAGTTCATCTGTGAAGTGTCATAATTTTTTGCCAATCTTTTTTGGGGGCCTTAAATTTGGGGGTCCAATTTGAGTTGTTTATATTCCAGATATTAGTCTTTAAAAGTTTTTTTTCCCCATCCCGTAGGTTGTCTCTTTACTTTGTTGGTGCTTTCCTTTGCTGTGCAGAGTTCTTTCATTTGATGTGATTCCAGTTGTTGATTCTTGGTATTATTTCTTGTGTAGCTGGGTTTCTGTTCAGAAAGTTGTGATCTGTGTCTACTATGTCTTCCACAGTTTTACCTATTTTGTCTTCCAGCAGACTAAGTATTTCTGTTTTAATATTTAGATCTTGGATACATTTTGATATTTGTTTTGTACGTGGTAAAAGGTAGGAGTCTAGTCTCAATCTTTGATGTGTAGATAGCCAGTTTTCCCAGCACCATTTTTAAAAAAGGTTACCTTTCCTACAGTGAAGGGATTCAGCCCCTTTGTTAAAGATATAAGGCAGCTGAGTATGCCTGGAGTTGTTCCTGCATCCCCTATTCTATTCCATTGGTCCACAAATCTGGCTTTTTTGCTAAAATCATGCTAAATATGAATTTTAGAGTTGATTTATCTAGTTATGTGAGAAATGTAATTGGTATTTCAATTGGAATCACATTAAGCCTGTGTAACACTTTTGGAAATACGGCTATTCTCACTGTATTGGTTCTACTATCCAGGAGCATGGGGTATCTTTTAATTTTCTGATAGTCTGTTCAGTCTCCTTTTTCGTAGCACTATAGTGCTCATTGTAGAGGTCTTTCACTTCTTTGGTTAGGTTAACTCATACGTATTTCATTTTTCTTGAAGCTATCTTGAAAGACACTGTTTCTCCAATTTCTTTCTCAGTGAGTTCATTACTGATGTCCGGGGACATTATTGATTTTTGAGTGTTGACTTTATATCCTTAACTCAATTTGGTTATTAACTCTAGGAGTCTTCTGGTGCAGTTTTTGAGGTTATTCATGAGGATGATCATGTCATCTGTGAATAATGATAATTTAACTTATTTCTTTCCTATCCATATCCCTTTTATATCTAAATTTTAAAACCTTAAATTGTGTGCAAACTATTCGTATAAGGAGACAATTCTCATTCCTTCCTCAAAGGGAGGGAACTTCTGCTTTTGTTAGAGGGTAATGAATTGGGGGGAATAATTTTGTTTTCTTTCACTTCTTTTGCATTTCTCCCCGTAGGAGGGGGAATGACCTTTTTGTCTGGGGACACTGAGAAAAATCAGCTTTCACTTCTAGCCCCTTGGAGGTCTCCTCTCACTTCGTGGGAGGCTGGTCTCTTGGGACAAAGGTCTTAGCTTCTGATTGACCATGCCATGCCGTGTATCAGGCCACAGCGGGGCACCTAACTATGACCTATAGTAAGGCCACATTCTCCAAGCCAGGCTTATCAGCAATCAGAGGGATAATTTGCTTCTCATCCAATTCAAAGGTCAGGAATTTGACCTTCTCAAGTCCTAATTTGCTAGTATAATAGCCAGGAAACAAAGCCAGGTCACTCTCTTGGAAAGCAGCATGATCAGCACCACACTCTGTCTACTTTACATCTATCTGGCCCTGTGTACGTGTGCATGCCCAAACACTAACACACACACACAGCACATAGGCAAACCACTGCTTCCTACACAATCAGTATCCCTCCTTTTCTTTTTCTCCTTGAAGCGGAGAAATGGAGATGATTGTCCCTTGTCAGCTCTCCAGAGATCTGGTGGTTTGCCATTTTTCTCTTTAGTATTTTCCTCCTTTCTTTGTTGAAGTTGGAGAAACCGGAGAAACAAAAAACAAAACAGAAGGGGACAGAGGCTATTCAATAGCTAAAACTGCTACCTGTTGGCTTAGAATCTTCTATAGTCAAAAGGCATCCAAAGGCACTGTAGTCATGGTTCTTTGTTTAAATGGAGGTTGATCTCTGAAACTGGTGTATTGATTACTGTGAGTAAGGTGAGGTAGACACAGAGAAGTGAGAATAGTGGGAACAGTAAGCACAGCAAGTTCGATGAGTCTGCCAGTCATACAAATCAACAGTGTAGAGTGGTGCTGGGGTTTAAGATGAGAGGTGCTCCAGCAGTCTCAAGCTGATGGCCAACTGTCCAGCCTCCACTTCTGCATATGAAATGTCTAGAGGTTCTTACCAGGGTGGTGGTAATAAAGGCACATGACAGAGTAAAGAGGTGCGTCATGTAACTAGGATATGATGGGCAGAGGAGGGCTGGGAGAAGGCGACGAGGGGAAGATTGGAACAGAGCACACGGTTCCCCTGTCTGCTGTGTAGTAAACAGATGGCACAACACCACTCATTGGAAAGATATTTCTGAAGGAAATGCTGGGATAGATTTATTTTATAACTGTACGCCCCTAGCGGAGCCCAGTCTTGTTCTGATTGCACTGTGGTTACATGGAGAGAAAAGACTGAAAAGCAAACCGTCCTTCCCTCAGGTAGCATAAATAAATGTAATTTCAGCAGAGTTATGGACACAAAGCAGGTGTAAAAGACTCTCAGAGGCCCATTGTCATCACCAGCACCTGATTTCAGAAATGGGGTTAGTTTCTCCAGATGTGAGAGGCATGAAACCTCCAGGACACAGAAGCACCTCTGAAGTAGAGGAATAAGAACGAGTGAGCAATATCAAAAGCAACTTTCTATGAAATTCTCATTTGAAGAAACTTACACATACAGCTGAGTTTCTCCAAGGGACTTTGGAAATAATTCAGAATCATAGTCTCTGAATCCATTTTGTTAAAGATCTTGGCGATTTTACTTACAGAGAAGACTCTTGAAGGACAGAAGCATTGGCTTTGAATATCTGCAAAACTGATATTCTAAAAGGGACCCTAGATTTGTCTTTTGTTGTCCTGGCAAGTGAGTCCATAATGTGGAGGAAATTATAAGGAATGAACCCACAGGTTAGTACTAGAAGGGATTTTCTCCCACTCCATTTTGGCCAATATCTTTTTAAAAAAAATTAATTAAGTTTATTGGTACATTTCAGATACATAATGATGACATTCATCATGCGAAATGTGTGTCTGTACATGATGTAGCTTGCTTCTTTTTTTCTCCCACTCTGCTACCCTCCCTTCAACCCCTCTTCCCCTTCTTATTTATGAAAGCTTTGTTTCCATTTATTCCTTCTTTTCCCTTCCTTCCTTTGCCTCACCACCTTCCCCAGTTCCCTTCCCATTTTAACATTTTATTCCTATTTCACAATATCTATTATACATTTTCTCCTTATTCACACTTTTGGTTTCTCACACCAGAGGAAAAAATGCTTTATTTACACATGTATTCTGCTTATTTCACTGAAGTGTATGGTCTCAAGGTGCATCCATTTACCTTGAAATGTCTCAAGTTTACCCCTCTTGATGGCTGAGTACTACTCTGATGTAAAAAAAAAACAACAATACATCATCTTTATTTATTCGTTGTCTGATAGTCATTTGGGCTGTTTCCAAGATTTAGCTATTACAAACTGTGCTGCTATAACCATGGGTGTGCATATATTAGTTTGGTAGGATGCTTTTAATTCTTTCAGGAATCTACTGAGAAAGGGAATACCTGGGTCAAATGGAATTTCTAGTTTTAGTTTTTTGAGGAAATGCCAAAATGTTTTCCATAGTGATTGCACTAGTTTACACTCCCACCAACAGTGGAGAAGGGTTCTTTCTTCCCCCACACCCCTGCCAATATTGTTATTGGTTTATTTCTTTTGCTTTTCATTTCATTTCTTTCTTTCTTTTTTTCTTTTTCTTTTTTTTTTTTTTGTACTGGGGATTGAACTCAGGTCCTTGTGCTTTCAAGGCAGGTGGTGGTATCACTGAGTTAAATCTTCTTGATAATAGCCATTCTTTCTAGAGTGAGGTGGAATCTCAGGGTTGTTTTAACTTGCATCTCTTGAATGGTCAGTGATGTTGAACATCTTTTCATATATTTATTTGGCATTTCTACTTCATCTGAGAAATGTTTACAGAAAATTGGAAGAGATGGCCATTATCTCTATCTGATAAAAGCCATCTATTGCAAACTGACAGCCAACATCTTACTAAACAGACAAAAATTGAAAGCTTTCACTCTAAAATGAAGAAGACAAGGATGGCCATTGTCACCACTCTTATTCAATATAGTTCTGTAAACATTAGCCACAGCAATTAGACAAGAAAAAGAAAAAAAGGAATAAGAATAGGAAAGGAAAAAGTTAAATTATCATTATTTGCAGATGACATTGTATTCTACATAGAAGATCCCAAGAACTCTACCAAAAGACTTTTAGATTTAATAATCAAATTCTGTAGCATAGCTGGATATGAAGTCAATATTCAAAAACCAGTAGCCATTCTGTACAGGATTTAATGGAAGAGAAATTAGGGAAACTACATCTTTCACAATAGCATCCCCAAAAAACAAAATACCTAGGAATCAGTCTAGTGAAAGAAGTGAAGTACCTATACACTGAAAATTACAGTACTCTGAAAAAGGAGATAAAAGAAGATATTGGAAAATGGAAAGACATACATTGTTCTTGGGAAGAAAGAACCAAAATAGTGAAAATGCCATACTTCCAAAACTGCTATACAGATTTAATGCAATGCCAATCAAAATTCTGACAGCATGTCTCACATAATTGGGGAGGTTTTTTTAATAGCTAATTCTATTCACTTTGGAGGAGTTTTTAGCATTGGTGAATATCTGTATAATTTTGACACTCAGAAATTAGAATTATACTTTTTAGTTCTTTCTACAGATTGTTTAGGTCATTGGTCACAAGAGTCCATGCACAGAGCAGTCTGATTTTGTATAACTTTGCATGAAACATCATACAATTAAATGCTATAGATCACTCAAGTTAATCAAGTGGAAAACTAGCATGAAGTATTTTTTTTTAAATCACTAAGTGCAGATTCAGGTGCCAGACTGGTGGTCTTCTAGTTTACAGCAGAAAAACAAAAACAAAAAAACATACTATTTAAAAGGCCTTTTTATTTAGCCCATCTTCCTGGAGTGATAGTTCTTTTATCTGAGACCTGAAACAATCTTTCCACGGAAAGACTGAATCTAGGACACCATTTAATAAAAAGCTAACATTGAGCAATTGTTAAAACCATGTTTATTAAAGTTCTCCCTGAAAGTGAATATGTATGTTCAAATGTTAATTAATTCAACTTCTTATGAATCCTGACAGGAAAAATAGTCAGTACCCCACCAAGAGTTTTACCATAGGAAATGCTGGAAATAATTCATTTTATAATTATCAGTGTGTGGGGTAGAATTCTGTTCATCCCTTACATTGTGAACATGTTAATAGCAACCCCACAAAAGGGTTTCCGGGATGCTTTCCAAAACAGCATTGGTATTTCTGCATCCCAGAAGGTAGCCAATGTTTCTCTTCTGGTACCCTTAGGCTTACCAAACCTTATCAGATACCAGCCAAAAACCTTGAAGGAAGCCCTTGTGCTCTTTATCTTTACAGAGAGAAAAATCATAATTTACAGTAGCAGAAATTTTTAACAAATGTCTGATTTCTTGTTCAGAGATCCAACACAGCAGTCCCCTCTTTTCTGTGGTTTTGCTTTCTGTGTCTTCAGTTACCCACTGTGATCAACTGTAATCTAGAAATATTACATGGAAAATTCCAGAAATAAACAATTCATAAATGTTATTTTCTTAGTTTTACTTTTAATTGACACATTTTGAATCGCACATGTTTCTTTTTTTTTTTTTCTGCACATGCTTCTGAGTCCTGTGATAAAACTGTCTGCTGTCCTGCTCCATCCTGTTTTCCTGTTTAGGACATCCATTTTCTCCTTAGCATATCTACACTATATTCAGGGGTTCCCAACCAGTGGGCTAGTATTAAGACACACAGCAGGAGGGGAGGGAAAGACAAACAAACAAAGCTTTGTCTATACACACAGCTGCTGCACCTCATCACTTAAATTACCACCTCAGCTCTGCCTCCTGTCAGATCAGCAGTGACATAGATTTTCATAGGAGCACACACCCTCCTGGGCACTGAGGTGTGCATGGGAGGGATCTAGGTTTCATTTTTTTATGAGAGTCTAAAATAATAATAATAATAATGATATAAATAAAATTTACAATGTAATAATAATAAAAATACAGTATATAATAAACTTAATGCACTTGAATCCTCCTGAAATCACACCCCCTACCCTCAAAGGAGAAAAATTGTCTTCCACAAAACTGGTCCTTGGGGCCCCTGCATATGCTAGCTTCCCATTAGACACTTAGCAGCCATCTCAGCTTTCAGACAACTGTCTCCATCCCACAGCGCTGTGCTCAGGTGACTCTTGGGCAGTTAGCCTCTCACGACATTCATGATGTCACTCCCGTCCCTTCGTCTCACCACATAAGCCTCACTTCCTCTCACATCATTTTTGTTTTGTTTTTTGGTACCAGGGATTGAACTTGGGCCCTTGCACTTTCGAAGCAGGTGGTGGAACCAAACCCCCGGTCCTCTCACATCATTACAAAAAGGAAGGAGCATACAATAAAAGGTTTTGAAAGAAAGAACATATTCCCATAAATTTTATTACATCATATCATTATAATTGTTCCATTTTATTATTAGTTACGGTTGTTCATCGCTTACTGCTCCTAGTTTATAAATTAAACACTAACACAGGTGTGTATTTAGAGGGGTAAACATGGTACAGTGATCCTCCTTACTTGTGGGAGACATGATCCAAGACCCCAGCAGAAGCCTGAAATCATGGATAGCACTTAACCCTATATGTACTTAGTTTTATCCTATGTGTACACACCTATATATAATAAAGTTTAATTTACAAGTGAGGCATAATAAAAGAAATTAACAGCAAACCCTAACAGTGAAGTTGAAAATATGTAACAGTATACTGCTACTAAAACTGTGTGAAATCATGAACTCTTTATTTTTGGGGTTTTTTCACTTAATATTTTTGGACCATGAATGACTGTGGGTAAGTGAACCACAGGAAGCAAAACCACAGATGAGTGGAGAATACTGTGTAAAAAGGAAAAGGGAGCACATCATTAAACAAGGGTAATATAGACTACTGACAAGATGGGAATACTGGATGCAGAGACTAAGCAAAAGCCTTTGCTAGGCAATTATAAAGCCTGAGTATCACATGCATCGAATAAATATGCAGTTGAAGCACAGACCACCGTAGGCAATGTCTGCATAGCGTGAATACAGGTTGTGGGTACATTTTTCATGCCTGTTTTATTCAGAAACTTAATCAGCTTAACAATTTGAGCCCTTTTTAAATGCCAATCTAAAGGGATTTTTTTCTTTTTTTTTTCCTCTCACTTTTCAATCTCAATGGATTAAGCAACCCTCTACCTGACCTATATTCAAAATTTCAAATAATGCCTGGCTGGGGGAAATGTTATAAGGATGATGTAAGGCAAAAGTATAAAATTCCTATTTAGTTGGACTAATGCTTCAACTTTGCCTCCATACCATAATTGCACATTGTTTTAAATATAAATAAATCTATAAAATTAGGCCACCAAGATGAAAAAGAGTATTTTCTGTTTAAACATGTCTGTGTAGTTTAGCCCCTGAAAATTAGTCTCTTAAAAGTTTTTTTGTTTGCTCTGTATAAACCCAAAGTCTGCTGTAGTTGAGTGTTTTATGATAATAATTTGCTTTGTTATTATATAAATACTTCATTGTATTAACAACCTCATAATTCAACAGTGCTGTATCAGTTATTTTTTAAACCTTTGATTGAAAAGGTAGAAGCTTGAAATGTAGAAATATTTCAAATTTGTTCAGTGTAAGTGGGCACAGGTTTTAGTCACCGCTGGTACAGACCTGAAACATTTTGTTCTAAATCTTATTGGAATTTTCTATTCAAAGTAATTTCTTTCCATTTCCACTAACATTACAGGTTTTAAAATTTTATACAGGAGTTGAAAGTTACCTTTTCTGATTTTAAAACATCAATAAAATTCATGACTATCAGATGAAGTAATAGCTCTAAGGATATTATTAGTGAATATAAGTGAGGATATTCTGAAAAGTGGGCTACTATTTCAACCACTGAAATAAATTGATATTAGATTGGGATTCAGCAGTGACACAAATTAGCATCACTCTGGGGGAAACTGTGGAGCACAGAAAGGTCTGTTTCTTTTCATTGAGTGTATTGGTACTTTTTAGGTGTACAGCACAGTTACATGTATCATTGGGATCTTATACCTTTATGTGACAGATCTTGGTTCTCATTTTCTCCCCATTCCCCTGCCCTCCCTTCACCCCAGAAAGGTCTGTTTCATACCTGTGACTCTGTATCCTTGTCCAATACGTAGGACCCTTCCCATTCCAGTCCCCATCAACTCTATTTATATTTCTTCTTCTGGCTACCAAGTCCGCTCTCATCAAGGGACCTACAGTGAAATCCTTTCTACTGAGATGCACATACTGTAATAGGTAATGGCCCAGAATTTTAAAGTATTTAGCTTTAAATTCTGGAATTTCTACTCCCAAGATTTTTCATGTATATCTTTTCTGCTTATGGAGAGATCTCAGAAGACGCCTCAAAACATATTCATGGAAGCGTGTAATAAAGCAAAAGATATAGCAAAGGTGATCCATACCTAATGACAGGTATATTCTTTTACCACACACTTGTGTAATGTGCTCACGCCATTCATCCGGTCTTCTGCCACACCGCCTCCCAGCACGGCAAGAAGGTAGATGAGGTAGATGAGAAATTCACCATCTATGAGGTTTAGAGCCACAAAACATCACGTGCGTCCTGGCACCTTCAGGCAAATGGGCTTTTTAATCAGATTATATCTAAACAAGAGGCTCAAAGTGAATAATATTTTCAGTTTAATTTTTATTAAGTGTCTGCTACTGTTGGGAATACAAATCTAAACTGATGATATCTAACCTAGAGAAAACCCATCAGCACCCTTATGAAGTCATAGGCAATGAGCCACTGTAATTCATATGGGCCAGCCTGGTCCTCTCACTGTATCACCCTTCCATCTTTGATTTCCCTCCAAGGCCACTTCCAAAGATTGGGTGATGCATCCACTTGTTGGCTCTTGCTTCCCTTCAAGTTTTATGCGGACTTCTGTGGTGAGTGTAAATATTTTTCACTTCACTTCTCCTTTTCCATATCCATAATATTTTCCATAGCAGTACCGTAACATGGGATGCTTGCTCGCTAATTATATCACATGTTGTTTTTCTAGAATGTACTCCTTTGGCTATGGTTCAAAAATTAGCATGCTTTTAAACACTCCTCTTCCTCTTCTCCCTGTTTAGTTCCTCCATGAGTCTTAGAACCCCTAATACTTTCATGTCTTTTCGTTTTTTAGCCTGTGTTTTGTCAGCACGAAGTCAATGTCCTGGCTGCAGATCAAGCATTGACCCTCTGCCTATGAGCCATTAGCAGAAAACCACACTGACTCACCTGACTCAGTTTTCATCTTTTGGTCACTGGCCAAAGAAAACTTTCCACCCATCTATAGGATCAGATGAATCAGGGCGATTTAAGACAGGACTTAAAAAAACAACATAGATACTGATTATTTGTACAATCAATGTCTCATATGATTGTGCCAGTGACATGCTTCCTTACTTATGAGTCCTGTTTAATGAAGAAAACTTTCTGTATTTTTCTTTTCAGGGAATATTATTCTTTCATAACCTATGACCAGACAAGCATTTCAAGTCTCAAAAACATTTATGGCTTTAGGTTCCAAATGCAGTTTTAGTCAAGCCCCAATAAACACCAAAACTATCTCTGATGAGTTTAACTGGCAATTACCTTTGGCAACTTTGTAGTTTAAAGTGCTATCGGTTACTGCTGGGTGGCAGTCAAGGACAAGAATGTGCTAGTATGCACGAGTGGAAGTTACTGACTGTTATCATGTAAGCATGATCAGTTCGGGTCTCAGTGCATTTGATGGAGCAGTGGCTCCGCAGAGCTCCTTTAAAGACCCTATTCAGACTCCACATAAGGTTTTCTTCCGTGTCTTTGTGAATGAAGGGTAACACAATCCTTAAATGTGAGGAGTGATGCTACAGCAGCCAAGTTCTTTTAGTTTTGGACATAGGAGGTAAGACACTTTGGGTGAAATGTTGCTTTGGCTTTAGTTGATTGTTAGGAATGTCTTCGTTTATCTTGGGACCATTTTTAGCGGGATTAGCTGTTCACACTGAAGGGGTGGTTGTGTAACTAAACACAACTATTGTTCATTTTAGCTTGGTTTTTACATTCAGATATTATATCTCACATACATTAAAGCGATATAATGATGAATAGTGTTTTCCAATTGCATTGACTCTAAGTCTCTTCTTGCTAAGTTATGGAATAAAGAGGAAATTTTAAGTATCCATGTAGAACAACTGTAAACATAGTGTTCAGCCCACTTTATGGAAATGCATGTTGACTTTTGTCTAAAATAGGAAGTGTAAAGAAAGACTTAGCTAAGTTAGCACCTAACAGTATTTTCTTTTAGCTTGGTGCATGGCTTGAATTGCTCAGTTCCTCCGGCATAGCTGATGCTATGGGAGACAGCACTTTGTAACATGCTTTGTAACTCAGTGTTGAATTGATCTCTTCAAGGAGCAGTGCTGCAGCTATGACATGGAACTTGTTTTCACAAACTTGCATTCAGAGTCACTGTTTTGCTTTCCAAATTTCCAGACTCGTGCCATTGTATTTTCATGACTTCATTGTATTGGTTTTAATTTTTACTGTGACGTTCAGTAAGGATAGGGCATCGACAAACAACAGACATTTCCTTTACTGACTCTGGACAAGTTAACCCATCCAGATGTGGAGGCCCCTGGGCACCTGTGGGGGCTTCTGCCAAGAGACACTGGCTACCACCTTTCAGAATTGAAATTCTCCATTCACTTCACATTGACTGGTTCTAGGCGATGAGCAATTTGTTTCACATGGTTCCTTTAGATTTCTTTGATGCATTAAGGCTAAGGGAAATGGAGTTGTTGTGCTGTAGCCTCCTCGGTGCTGGCAGAGTCGCCTAGCCTTCCAGAGTGGCCTGTCCATACCTCAGGAAGCATCCTGTCTGTGTGTGCCATCTTTATGAACCGTCTGATGCCTTCCCTTTAATTTAACCCTAACTAATAGCACTGTTTTGTATTTTCACAAACAAGACCATGGCACATATCTTCATATGCTTTTCCCCTCTCCTACCAAGGCCACTTTCGGAATTTATAACATACCAGAGCAGCTCCTTTCATTTCATGTTATTTGTGTTTGTTATGATTAAGATATCTTACACATCCTAATAATTGCATTCATCTTGGGGGCCAGGAACATAGAAGTATCACATCTTCCTCTTCCCCCTGCCCTTATTCCCTCCTCTCTCTACTTTTCTGGACTCTTGCCATCTTCACAAAGTCCATCTCCTTAACATCTCTCTTTTCCTTTGCGGTTGTAATTATGTATATTTTGGCTTTCTTATATAAGAAAAACTGTGCAATATTTAACCTTCCATGTGTATTTTATCCTTTGAGCTCCTTTTACTATATTATCATTAGCCAATTTAATGTGGCTTATCGCCTCAACATATTAACATGTTAATTGTGATATTCTACTTTTTTATATCATTGTGAGAGATGAGAGGAAATTTTCTTTTCAAGCATAAAGTGGCTTGAATTTCCTTTTTTAATCCAGGTTAACAAGTTAGAGGTAATGCTGGGGAAATTTGCATCCACATGCATATCAGCAAAGGTACTCAGTGAGGTTCTCACAAAACTATTCCATTATTATTTTGTTCAGGCTTTGTGAATTCATTAAAGCTCCAAACATCCTCTCTATTGTGTTCAGAGACAATAAAATGGAAAGTATCATTAATATGTAAAATCTAGTGCTACTAGCCTACCTTTTACCAATGTCTCTATTTGTTTAAAGCTTGGTTGATTTCTTGATATTTCCTAATTTTTTTGGTTCTTACTTGAGAGTTTCAACTTTTAAAATTATTTCCAGTCCTACTTTGGGACTACTTCCCCTTTCTTAACCGATGTAACTCTCAGCTCCAAATTGATTCTGAGTTTGTGATTTCTCTGTAGCTGGTGTTTCTATTTACCAACGACCTGGTTCCTTATCCATATAGTTACCTCCAGACCTAGATCCCATTAGAAGCTTTTCCAGTTAAGGATTCAGAACTTGAATAACCTTAGGCTAGGATTGGTTAGGCAGCCAGCTTTGCACTGAAAGATTTTTAGCCTTGCTATTACATCTTTTTTCCTCTTGAACAAAGTGGCAATCATTTCGCTTGAATATGTAACAATTAGGACATCTTGGATTATTGAAAAGACTCATAAACCCCACAGAGGACACTGACATAAGGTCTCAATCAAGGCACAGGCTATGACCAACAAAAGAGCAATCATGCTCAATTCTCAGTTTCCAAATTTGGTTCTTAAATCTCACAGGATATGCTTTGTTGCTGGATGATAAACTGCCAGAAAACCACACAAAATACTTTAGACTCAGGAAAGCTAAATTTTCATCCAAGAATAAGTGTCTTGTATCTTTCTCTAGTCATGCTGCCCATACTAGGATAGATAACCACATCCAACAACAGGAAACATAAGAGAAAGCGGGTGTAAACCATCAGTGCAAACACTTCTATAAAAAAGCGCTGAGCAGCTCCCACAGGCTGCTTCCCTGGCATAGCTCAGAACTCTAGTAAGAAAACACATCAGTCTCTGGATGCTTCACATCATTCTAGTGTGGCCAAGGGTTACCTCTATAGCCCCAGGCATCCCTCGGAGATAAATACCAGTTGGAAATAGACTGGCTGAGATCAACAATGTACTTACACTCTGGCTTTGTGACCTATGGCAAATTTCCCAGATTTGTTGTGACTGCATATTT
This sequence comes from Fukomys damarensis, assembly GCF_012274545.1. Taxonomy (NCBI): domain Eukaryota; kingdom Metazoa; phylum Chordata; class Mammalia; order Rodentia; family Bathyergidae; genus Fukomys; species Fukomys damarensis. The sequence goes on along the minus strand of NW_022900928.1, from coordinate 127,226,254 downwards.
CCCTATCTAAACTAATAAAAACTATGCCTGCGATGATAATGATGCTGTGTTTAAAGGCAATGCAACATATGAATGGCTGAATCTAGTTCTGTCGAGTAATAAATGAATTTTAGAAATAGAAAGAGTGCTCCAGTGCGTATTCTGTGTTTGCAAAGATTGAAGGAGAAGCTGAGATGCCCCGCTGAATGCTAAACTCGGCACAATGCCTCATCACAGATCCTAATGGAAATCAGTCTGTGAGTGGATTCCGAAATTATGAAAGTAGCAAGTCCAAAGAGAGAGATTTCTTCCCATTCTCTCTGACTCATTCATTTCTTTTCCTCATTCCCCTTAAAGTTAGTTTGATTCATTTGCTGACTGTAATTCCCTGCCTGCACAGAACTTTGATTGCCATAGAGCTCGGTGGAGAAAAAAGATACGAGAGTACATGGGTATTTTTTATTTTAAAAATGGTCTTTTTCTTACTAGGGAATAAGGGACACCAGTGAAACCTTCCTTCTTTCAAAAGGAAATGAAATTTGACTTTAAGAGGCACACATGCAGTGGTGCTGTGCAGCATTCACCCCATTAAGGTGTTTGTTAGTCATTAAATCATGTGCATGGCAAAGTAGCACTGGCCACAACACAAAACTTCTCTAATTTGTGTCCCTCTCATACTTTGCCCGTTTGTCAGACAGGGCTGTCACCCTTTCTGACCCACGCATACTTACTTTGAGTGGGAGACCACATGAATGCAGTGGTTTCGTTGACTTTGTGGGTCAGACCCTCCAGGGGACATCATACCAGTGCTCCTGCCATGCCTGATACTGGCAAGTGCCAAGGATAGCAGGAGCGATGCAGGAAACAATGCCATAGAGTAAAAACTGGACTGCACCCAAACACTGACTGCAACCAAACTGTTTTCAAAAGCTGCTGCTATGAGCCTCTTTTCTCAAATGAAACCTAACGTGGAGCCCCAGCTTGTAAAACATAGAGGTGGCAATGCTCTCATCAGCTCAGGAGGAGGAGGAGGCCTTGACCATTGGATGCTCAAAGCCCAATTCCTCAGGGATCCAGTTTAGGAAACACAGGAACTAAAGCTGCTTGGCTACTCTACAGGGTCAGAGTCTCACAGGAAGGGAATAAAAATAATTAGTAACAGCGTATTACCTTAGGTGGTGATCTGTAAAATCACGATAGTAGTGTTCTGTGGGAACTTAGCCATCCATCAGAGTCTCGAGGCCACATTGAGCAGATCTTTGGGGTCATGTGCATACGATAAACACATTGCACTGATATGGCAGGAAGAAGAACGTGAGCCTTAGTGGTGAGCGTATCTTGAAACCATAACCATCCCGATTCATGTCTGGTAACGTACGGAGTATCTGTGATGCTAACATTGCCAGTTTAAACACTTGAACTTGATTTTTCATTGTGTAGACCAGGACATAGAAATCTAGAAAAATTAGAAGTCATATTTAACACTCTCTCTCTTCCAAGCCCACCACCGACTGTTTCATTTCACAACCAGAGATAGAAATCTCAAACTATTTGCAAGGAGGTCATTTGAAATTACTTTTTAGGATTTTTTTTCTTTAAATTCAAGACCGTAGTTGTGCTGTCCTGGCTACCTTGATGTCCTGAATGGATAGAAAACATATATCTTTCATGGTTATTTCGACTTTGGAAAAGAGCCAGAAGTTGCATGGGACAGATCCAGTCATTAAGGTGGATGAGGACATACGTAATGATTTTAACAAGTCTGTCTTTTCATTGGGTGGTGCTTAGCAGCACCGTATTTTTGGTCCATTTTTAGAAGACACGAATGAAGACTTCCAGAACTGTTTCAGAAAGTGGCAAGAATGATGAGGTAAATGTTTCGAAGGGATGGGAGGTATCTTGAGGGGGATTTGGGGCAGTATGACTTTTATTATAATGCATTTCTAAAAAAATTAAACATTCACTGCAAATTTAAATCATGGCTTATATCTATTTTCAATCTGTTACAGACTTGGAATTGGTAAAATACTTGGTAAATGAATTACCTTTACAATGAAATAGTAAAATATTTGCAATGTAGAAGCCCTGTGATTTTTAATAGGCAGTACCCAAAATGATTTAGCCAGTGCACAATCTACCATCCTGTCATACTGTTTTAAAAGTTCTTAAGTGTATACTCTTTGAATTTCATTTTTCAGCCTTGTAATCTTTGATGGACTATGAAGATAGTCATTGGTCCATGGCCACACACTAAGTAACCCTGCTATTCAACATCTGAGCATAACTATGAGGCTCAGTTAGAATTCCTGGGGGAACCTTCACCCATGCTTGTCCAGCAGAATACACAATGTACCATGTCCTTTAGACAATGGCTGCTGTTTTTCATTTTTATCTGGAAATGTCCAGGGTGGCACCATGATTGTCTCATGAAGGTATTTTATAAGAACATGAACCACAGAAATCTACTTTAAAAACAGTTATAAATAGCTAACAGGTGTAAGGAAGACTGTGTGATATACAGCCCCTTATGAAAAAGTTACTGAAATTAGAATGTGCAAATGTCTAATTAAGGTTTTGTTTCTCTATTCTCTCTCCTATATAAATAGAAACAATTTCAACAGGGCTAAAGGTTCTTGCTTAATTAGTTAGCATACAGAGTGAAATAATAACTCAGTGAGAATTTTAAAAAGCATCAGGTAACAAAATATTAGTTAGACTATTACTTACAAGCAGGTATCAGGATCTGTTCTTGCATTTAAAGTTAATTTGGAAACATTTTTATGGTTAACCAGCAATGGCTATGTAAAACAAACCTGCCTGATATCCTCCAGATCTCTTGACTTAAAATTGGTCATGTTAAACTTCAACTTTTGTATCTAATGAAACAGTTGAATTGTGGACCTGGTCCTCACTCTTCAGGAATTAGTAAATGTTTTCCATTTCCCTGGGAAGGATTAGCTACATCTTCTTGACTGTTTCAATTCTATAGATTTTTATTTAAGGAACATATAAAAGCGAACAAGTCTTGCCAAATATGTATTCATTCATCCTTTATAAATTCATTCATTTCCCCTAACAGGCCAATAACCAAATGTCCTCAGACTTTAATTGAATAGACAAGTCAGAATAGACAAGACAGAATATACTTCTGTTTAACAGGCCTAAGTAGCAGTGAGGATATCCTAGATGTACAGTCTCAGAGATCTCCATGACAGGAAACAGTTAGCATTATCATGGACCAGCACAATGAATTGTGGAATAGAGTATTAACCACAAATCTTATATTTGAATGCACCTGTGCAATATTCCCTTCAATCAATTTTCAGACTACCAGAATGTCCGTGGGCATGACAAAGTCTTCCATTCTAAAGTAATTCTTGATTGTGACTTTAAATTTCCATTAACCTTTGAATGTTCCCTTTGGGGAGTTAAAGATGAAAGCGTTATTTTGAAATGTTACTTTAAGTTCATGTAGTCTTACTGCTATGTGGGCGCTAGCCTAGGTGCTTTTCTACTGAATAAAGCAGCATTATTTAGGAGGAAAACATGGTAAGGCATAAAAAATGCAAAATAAAATAAAACACAAACCCTAACTTTAGTCCCTTTTCATTGAGTCCTTAAATATTCGAAGTAGGCTATTTAGGACACTTCCCTGGAAGACCTGTTGGATGCTCTTACAGAATGTAGAATTTGACAGTAAATTTTAGCCCTAAGAATATTCTCAATTTAGTAATTTAAGTGATTGCACCCGTTTTAGCAATCGAGGCACCATATTTCACCTAGCGTTAACCTTCCCCTCTGCTGATTTCAGTCTGGTTAAGTGGACACTGCTGCACATGGTGAGCCTGCCCCGTCCTCCTTCCCCTCCGGCACTGCCCTTTCCTTTCTAGGCCCCACTTCCTCTATTCCCTTCTCTTTCTTCTGCAGAGGGCGAATTTTGAGATGGAGAGTGAAGGACAGTTACGGGGTAGGATATTTCTCACTCATACGACGCAACCATGAGCTGTCATCGGTGCTCTCTGGGCATGGTTTCCTTTGAATTAATTTTCCAGCTAGTTCTCTATCATGCACACATCTGCCCATAAAAAACATGAACCCTTGCATTCCATTTTTGTTTCGATGCTGTTGGAATAAACGTCTTGTTCCTTAGCTTTGTTCGGGATGGGTGTTTGGAAGTAGGATAGTGAATCTTGACTGTCAGTTTTTTGGCCTTTAGGTTATGCTTGCCAAGCATTTTATCCCAGCAATGGAAAGCAGACTAACACAGGTAATGTACCCACGGTATGGTGGACTACCATCTTGTCCTTCTGTCTCTATATTAACAAGGCTGTAGCTGACCTACCTGAGAACCCAACGTAGAGTTGTAATTAAGAGCTCCATGTTGGTAATGAGACACCAGGTTAGGGAGTGTTCCATTACTTAAGAGCTATTTGTCCCTTGGCAAGTTATTTAACTGCTTGAACTCACTGATCCTCACTCCCTAGTGGTAGACTATATATAAGCATACAATGTATTTCATAGCATTGGTGAGAAGAATAAATATCATAATTCAGATAAAACTGTTAGCATAGCACCTAATAAATATCACTAAACAAGTTTTAGCTGTTGATAAAAAAATCAGCAAATCAGGTCCCTCCTCTCAGACACACAGGCCATAATCCTGAGTGTTTGCCATCATATTAAGGAAGTTATTATATTTGTCAGTTTGGGGCGCTGGCAACAGCTGCTGGAATGAAATGCAGGGAAAAATGTGCTCATAGGAATCTGGGTCCCATATGTTCTACTATTTATCTCCCGTCATATATTCCCAACTTTATGATTTTTTCTTGACTGAAGAGGACACAGAAGATAATTTTCTTTCCTGGAGTCTTGCTTCCAAGATCATTCAGAGAGAGACAAAATTTGATATCTTCAAAGGTTAAAATAGGTCTCTTCTATGTTTTTTGTTTTGTTGTCTGAGCCTACACCTGTCACAGCACAATTTAGGAGTCTGGATTCCCAGACAGTACAGCAAAATAATTGTATTTTCCTTGTTCTTCGGCATTTTTTTCTTTCTCATGAAGTTTGTTTAATTCTAGAAAGAGAGTACTACTTCATGACAAATTTCTTTAATCCATTATTATAGAGTATTTAGAAATTTAGCTGACTTCAGTGATTTCTTTCTATCTCTTCGAGATAAAGCCTGAGATTTGACTTTGTACCAAACACATTGGTCTTCTTATGCGACTTTTGCTCTATGGGCATGGTGTGACTGACTTCAGAGGCTGAGAATTCTGTTTAGTAGTAGACTAGCACTCATTTATTATTCTGAATCATTCCAAAGCTGAAAGCCTGCCTTGTCATCTAAGCAGTGAAGACTATGAAGAATGACTCTCCTGATAAGAGTCAAGTTCTTCATGGAGTTGATATATTTGTTTAATTCTTCAGTTAACCTAACTCCGCCTTTGGAAACTCTACTTTGAGATAATTGGCTGCTAAATTCCCAGGAGCATTTGAAGGGACACATGACTTCACCTCACAGTCCAACCACTAGAGTTGCTGGATGAAAATCTTCAGATCATCCTATTGTCTTTCACCATTTCAAAAAATGGCCAATTAGCTTTGTTAAATGTAGCAACTCAGGAAGTTCACTTATGGGACTTGCAAGACAGAATTTTAGTAACAAAGTATCAGGGTGTTCCATAAGGGCTTTATCTGATTGATTCATGTTTTGGAGTCTGTAATGACTTCATTGCTAGTGGAAGTGAAGATCACAAAGTTTACATCTGGCATAAATGTAGTGCATTTCCACTTGTGGAGCTGATAGGGCACAAGTGCACAGTGAACTGTGTGAGCTGGAACCCACATATCCTGTTCAGTGCCTCCCACGATGGCACTGCTGGGATAGGGGGACCAGCTTCTTTCTAGATCACCAGAATGTCAATGAGGAAAGCAATATTATAGATAGTTGAAGGTGAATTTGGAGCCCATAGCTTCTGTTTAACTTAAAATCAGTCGTATTTTAAAGGCTTTGGATTTGGTGCAAATGAACATGATTGAGAGCTGGACAAACATGCTTGTCATGAAAAAAGAGCCATTTCTAGACTGGGATCAAATGTTTCCACCTTGCTTTATAGTTACCAGTTGAGACGAAGTGTGTCATCACGTTGTGGGACGCCGTGTTGAATGTACCCCATGGATTGTGAAGAGCTGTGCTACATTCAAGTTTATCTCCTGCCTTTTGTCTGGCAGGTTACCATTTTTGTTGCTCTTCTGTGTAATGAAGTGCTTGTTTGGAAAATTTTATTTAACAGTTAAGAAAGCTTGATAGAAAGTGCGTTCGTATGAAAAGTAGGCACTGGATAGGAAAGAATTTCCTCCAAAAACCTCCAAATCTTTCTGTCTTACTTAGCTTGAGATCTATGCAGCTTGGCTCATGAATTCTTGCCTTGTCCATTGCGCAGAACATACAGATATAGATGACAAACCAGGGAACTGTGTCAAAAGCATCTCAATATTACATTTGACAAACAGTTTTGTATTGTGCACATAGCATGTTGCCCCATAAAAGGGTTAACAGAACAATTAAGAAAAATAAAAGAAGAGGTATTTATAGGAGAAATGCATATTTATCAAATATTGTATGTTTAAGTTACACATCGTGATGATTTGAGATTTGTATACATTGTGTACTGATTACTGTGGTTGATTAATTAGCACGGCCATCATCCCCACAGTCCCTGTGTGTGCACTTACAGAGGAGGGGTGAGCAACTCATGCGCTGCCTTAGACTGGGGATGTAGCTTAGTGGGAAAGCATTTGCCTGGCATGTACAAGGCTGACTTCAATCCTCAGTACCCCCGCCAAAAAAGATGTCATTAAATTTCATGTAATCAGTACAGCTTTATAAATTATAATCTCGGTGCTGTGCTTTTGATTCTAGGAATTTATTATAATCCAATAAATGAGTGGTTATCATACCATCTGACTGACATGTCTCTCTTTTCTCAATATCTCAGTCCCTGGCAATCCTATTCGACTTTCTGCTTTAATGAATTTGACTTGTTGAAATTGTACATATAAATGAGATAATATAGTGTGTGTCTACCTATGTCTGGCTTATTTCGGTTAGCGTATTGTTCTCTAAGCATTACCCGAGTTATTATAAATGACAGGATTTACTTCCTTTGTGACTAAATATGATCCCATTGTGCATATGTATGTTTGTGCATAATGTGCATCCCTACCACCTCTTCTGAATCCACTGATTTATTTACAGATACTTAGATTGCTTCTGTATCTCAGCTATTGCAAATCATGCTGCACTGAGTATGAGGGGGTGTAGGTGTCTCTTTAAGGCACTTAGTGCATTCCTTTAGGACTTTTACCCAGGAGCAGAGTTGCTGGAAAGCACCTGGTTATGGGAGATCACAACAGATTATGCCCAAACCAGGCTGTAATCAGAGCAGGCTGTAAAGAGTTAACCCCACAATTGGCTTGATTTGAGAAACGAATTCAGCCAAAACTTACATGTGGAGGTCAGAGTAACTCACACCTAAATTCTGTCCCCATAACTCAAACCTTCTTAGGAGGAGAACAGCGTTTTAATTACAACCGTATATTTTGTCTATTCTGTTCCTAATTCAAGTATGCTGTATATCGTGTTTTATGAGCATTGCTTACATTAATTTCCATAGAAAGAGCAGGACTGCATATTTTCTGACACCTTCACTCCAATTGATTATTAATAAAAATCAGTGGCTTGGACTGGCCAACACCTATCGGTTGCACCAGCATTGATCATCCTGGTGCTCTGCTTTCTGTCTCTCTTAGTTCTGTCTTTTTGTTCTTTTTTACTCAGGCCTGCATTGTACACTGAGTAGGAGACTGGAGCCTACTGCAGAGATTTCTGGTAATGTTTCAGGTGACCCCAGTACCTGGTAGTTCTACTTTCAATGTTTTGGAAACTTTGGAACCAGTTTATCTTCCCAACAAGGTATACAGGTTCCCTTTTTTCTTCACACCTTCCTCAAAGCTTAATCCCTACCTTGTTGGGGAAATGTTTTCTTAATATCACCACAACTATACAAAATTTTAATGGTCATTTATGAACAATTTACTGAATAATAACTCATTTAAAATAGCTGAAACATTATCTTTTTAAAAGATGAGAACAGCAAAAACTGAAGAAATACAGCTTTTAAAGACAAGAATGCTTGTATTTTTTTGTCCATTAGATTTTAAATGACCCTACATCTGTCAAGACACCGATTGTACATAGCATCCAGGAAGTGAGTCACACAGTAATGTGTGATCACTATTTCATCATGTTTCCAACAGTGCCACTTTCCTCAGTCTGGCTTTTGTTCACTCCTCATATCATTTTCCAGAACCATTGCAGTCCTGCCACTCTTTTTTCGCCAAAGGATCAGCTCTTTGCTCTTTGAAGACAGAGAGGCCTTCAGAGCAAGCTAGAGGGATGGTCTCTTCACATCTTTACTTACAGCAAGTTGCCTTTGAATTTAAACATTCCTTTCAAATATGAAAAATGTGAGGGCATAGGGAGTCTTATCTGTCCCTCACTTTCTCCAGCGTTTGTGGCTGTTCATACTCCTGGGCCTGTGGCAGCTTCATTGTAATTTCCACCTCCTCTGTGTATGACTTTCTCCTCTATTGATCTGTCATACCTCCCTCAGCCTCATAAGTGTCATGAGCACTGTTGTGATCGGATTGAAACCTAAGTGCATATCATCTCTAAACTGTAACAGATATAGACATAACTTGGGGAAATACTGTTCAACCCGGGCCAGATGGTAAATACAAGGGTTGCTTGCTGCAGGGGTAACTCTCATACTGTGCTCTTAGCATAGTATACAAGAAGAAGGAAGAAAGAGGGGAAAGGGTGAAGTAGCAGAGGGGAGAAGGGGAGAGGAAGGAAGAGGAGGAGAAGAATTAGGGAGTCAGAGGATGCCAAGTCAACTGTGAGACAAGGAGAGAGGCTTAAGAAACAACGAACTGGCCAATACTTTGATCTTGGACTTCTAGCCTCCAGGATTAAGAACCTATTTCTATTGTTTAAAGCAGTCGGTCAGTCAGTAAGGTTTTAAACCTTTCTGTTTCACATCTGTCTTGCCACTTTTACTGAGGTTTGGAATTCACAGGGCACTTTTCTGCTAATGTCTCTGGAAGTGGCCAGTTTTAGCAAAAAGCTAAACAGCAGTGGGGTTGACATGGAAATTTATGAGTATCATAAGGCTGTGGATGCCTCATAGGCTAAATGCTTTTCTCCTAAGGATCTCAACAGGACCCTTGCCTAAACCCCTTTCCTCTGCACAGTATGCCCAGTATGCTCTGTTATAAGAGCCTGGAAGAACTGTAAAGTAATTTTCCTCCCTTATCCCAAAAAGTCTGCCAGGTTTTGTGTTCTGCATGTTAAATGCCTTATTTCAGGAGAGTCATAAATCTCCTATCAGTGAGACAAAAATAGAAGTTGCCAGACGTCGGGATTGTGGCTCTCATCCAGAATTTTTTAAAAAACTCTAGTTGGAAGAAATTGAGGTGGTTTACAAGGAGGAGAGAGGTGTGGATGTTTCCCCAAAGGGATGGGGCTGGGGGTTTTGAGATGTCCAGGATAGGCACGTGTCTGAGTGTGGACGCACTTGTACATTTCACTGGCGGCAGCACAGGAGCATGTGCCTGTGGGTGGATCTGCGCAGTTCCCATCGCTGGCACCTATTCTCATACAGTAAATGAAAATCTTTGGGACGAAGTTCAGGACTCTGAGTGCATAGCAGTTTTATGAGGTAGCACAGCAAAATCTGATCGCTGCTTCTCTGGTGAACAAATTCTGAAAGAGGACCAGGTCATGAACTTGGAGGATGTTTGCACTTAGAAGCTCAAAACTTAGAAAGGAAAACAACTCAGCAATGTCAGAAGCATGTTCCTCTCTACTGGGGAGCAAATCATCTTTTCTTCAGTTTTTAAAACCTTAATTTATTTTGGTATCTAATCCAACATAGATAACAATTTAAATAGTGAAGAAAGATTTCTGGTTCGGTGAGGCCAGTTTCTAACAGCGTGAGGGTAGGATCCTTTGTTTTTCCGTCGCATAGGTCAAACTACGTTTCCCTGATTCTTGGGTTTAGGCTTCCTACTGTGGGCATTGACTTTACGTGATCTTAATATAAAGATTTTGTCACACTGAGGGCTAGAAAATAATCTGTTTCATTTTAAACTGGCTCAAATTTGGCTTTTCCCAACTTGAGATTACTTTCTGTCTCTCTGAGGGAGGTCTGTTCATTGACTGCACTACTGAGTTTCTGGCTGGAGATATCCAGATATAGATTCACAAAACCATCAGAAAAGAATGCTAAGTGCACCACTGTGGTATTTATAATCTGTATAACTGTGGACAAATTACCCAGCCCCTGCAAACCTTCATGTGTAAAAGGGAGATTGAGTACTATCATGGTTAGGAGTTGTAGAGCTAATGACTCTCAAGTGTGTTCTATACAAGCTGAAAATGTAGGTGTTTAATAAATGTCTGCTATGATTTTTGTTGTTATTGTTATTCATTTGCCTACAGCAACCCAAGGGTAACCCCTGAACCTGAGCTGAGCTGTTTCCTGTCTGATTCTAAACCACACACTCTTATCTACCCCACTTTAACAGAGGGGAGAGGAGGTGCTGCCCTTCCTTCACACACTGACTGTGACTGTGGTAGGCATCTGCTCCAGGGCATGCTTGTGGGTGAGGGAAGTGCTACTGGATGGGACAGTCTATTCTCAACTACGTGGTGTGAGGGGCATAGCCTGTAGTTGCTATGGACTAAGTAAGATTTCATCTGCTCTGTTTTATATAACTTCCATTGTCTTAGACTTTCTGGTTTACATTTTTTTTTTGTACCAGGGATCGAACTTGGGTCCTTGCACTTCCAAGGCAGGCATTGGAACCACTGAGCTAAATCCTCGGCCTCTTTCTTGTTTACTTTAATTAACCTCAAATATTTTGTCAAGTGAAGGGTGGTGGTTATCATTCAACCCTTGTCATCTGCCTTCTTTATAAAAGAAAAGAGGAAAATCAAAGCAGTGCTATTAAAACGTCTGTAATCAAAATACCCTTCAATTTTGGTGTCCTTCAGAATAGACTTGCTGGAATCTTTTAAGGAATCTAGTGAAAAGAAAAAAAATATTGATGCATTTATTATACTGCAATCCTAGAGAACTGTTGAAATCCGTTCAAAGTTAAACAATGATTCTACAGTGCTTTAAAAATTCTCATGGGGGTTGTTTATAGGAGTAACTTTCAATTAACAATAAGGGTGGGCATTTTTAAAACTCCTAGTAGCCAATTAATGTTTCATTATTGCAATTTTTCCAAGGCAATTTACTGTATTCAAGATATTCCATGATGCAGAAATGCCTTTTCTTTTAGTAAAGAGAAAGAAAAAGGGTAATGTAATGATTAGTTTCCAAAAAAATTCATCAGAATGCAATAATAATAATAATTCACCCTATGCAAAAACCATCTGGAAGAAAAAGACATATTTACTGCCTCTAGCATTTTGAATGGAGGAAGGTTTGCAGCTTATTCCATCCACCTGGAAACATACAGTGTAAGTTGCGGAAGGATTCAGAAAATACCTCTGCAGCTTGACACTTTGCTCTCTGTAGCTCGGCAGAGATGTCAGTGGCTACTGCTGGGTCCCCTCTTTGTCCACCGGTAAACACTTAGGAACTCTGTGAAAGCTTGCCCAGCCTGCATGGCTCCCGAAACAAGTGATGCACATCAGGCACATACAAAGAAAACTTCTTGAGCAAAGTCGATGAAGCAACTTCAGTGGAAATCTTGTTTCTCGTGGCTCGTGGTGCAGCCTCTGTCTTAAGCTGTGCTTGTGAGTCTGGAGCCTGGAGGTGCTTCTGTCTTGGTGTCTCTGCCTTACTTCCACCCTCCTAGGCTCTGACTTTGCTCTGTAGCAAGTAGTATAGGAGGAAGAGTTTCCAGACCTCCCTCGGCTTGGTGGTGGGCAATGTGCCCAAGAAATTTTCTTGACTTCCCTCATAGACGGATGATCACGACTGCTACTTGCTCCACCAAGTAGAGTGGGTTTTTTTCCTAGGTTTTGTGAGTGGGAGCATAGTCTGCCTCTCTGGCAGGAAGTGCATAGGGCTCTGTCCCATCTGCCAGCAGCAGCTTTCTGCAACCCATAAAAAAGCAGAAGTGCTCCACTCTGTAGAGAGCTTTGGAAAAGCTTTATTAAATAAGCCACACTCATTTACAGTGTACATTTTGGAATGTTTAACATGCATAATCAAAATCAAAATAGTAGCTGAGGGTGGTGGCGCACGCCTGTAATCCCAGCACTGGGGAGGCTGAGACAGGAGGATCGCTGTGAGTTCGAGACCAGCCTGAGCTACATAGTGAGTTCCAGTCTCAACTACATAGTGACAGCCTGTCTCAAAACAACAGCAACAACAACAAAAAAAACCAAAACAGTAAATACATCCACCACTCCTAATGTCCCTTGTAATCTTTCCTACCCTGTCTTATGGCCCTTCCCAAGAAACCAGCCATCTATTTCTCTCAATATAGATGAACTGGTGTTTTCTAGAGTTTTATATACACCTGTCATCCTACAATATGTACGTGTGCTTGTGTGACTTCTCTTACTCAGCAAATTATTTTGAAATTTAGCCATGCTATATGTGTCAATATTCTATTCACTTTTATTGTTTAGTAGTATATTATTGTATGGACATACCACAATCTGTAACCCATTTATCTATCAGTGGACATTGAGCTTTTCTCAGTTTATGCCTATTGAAAATAAAGCTTCTGTGAGCATCAGTATACACCTGAGCATGGCCACATGCTTCATTTTCTCTTGGGAAAATACTTGTGAGTGGAATGACTATGATATGATGGGGATATGTTAACATCTTTTAAGAATTTCTGAAGTGTTTCCCAAGATGTTGTGAAATTTTACCTACTCATCAAAATGCGTGAGTTACATTTCTACTACATCTTCACCAGCAATTGGCATGGTTAAAATATTTGTGACCTTGAGTTAAGCAAACGCATCTTAGGTGTAATAGCAAAGTGCAATCCATTAAACAATGTGAGAAAATAGACCAAAAAATTAATACCTCCCCAAATACTTTATGTAAGAGAATGACAAACCACAGGCTGAGAAAATATTTGCAAAGCAGGTACTCCATAACATTTTCTAAGCTGGTATATTTAAAACTACACTCAAAACTCAATAATAAATAACAATAATGAATTCATGTTTTTAAGACACTTCACCAAAGAAGATATTTGCTTGACTAATAAGTACAAATTATAGAAATAATGATCACAATAAGCTACCACCGAATATCTATTAGAATGGCCAAAATTAAAAGACTGACATTATAATGAGCTTTTATGAAGGGCCTGGTAGACATTAAAGGAGAAATAAGATTTATTTTGTCTCATGCTTGCAGTCCGTGGTCAACTGGCTCCCAATTAGAAATAGCAGGCAGAAGAACATTGCATAGGAAGTCTACTCAGCTCATGGTATCCGGAACCAAGGAGCGGGGGGAAAGCCCAGAGAGGAAGGGATCAGGGACCAGGCCCTCCAGGCCAAGCCTCCACGACTCTTTTCCTTCAACTAGACTTAACTCCCTGATAGACCATTCAGCTATGAACTCATCAGTAGGAAAACACTGCAGAGATGAGGCCCTCTCGATCCAGGCACCTCTCCCGGAGTCACTCAGTCCATCCAATTGGACAATCAAGATTAGCTGTTACATATGTACTGTGCAATTCATTTTTAACTTCTTCATTTTGAGATAATTATATATTAGCATAAAGTTTCAAGAAATAATACAGAAATCCCTGTACCATCTCTACCTAATTTCTAAGACAATAGCACATTTTCCAAGACTGCTATCCATTATCACAATGAAGAAGCAGATGTATAACCCACTGACTTTACTCAAATTTCACCATTCTCGCCTACATTGATTTGTGTATGAATTTAGTTGTCTGTAATTTTGTCACGGGTGTAGGTTCATGTCCAAGGGCAGTCTGGCTCCATCAGAAGGACTTTGCTTGCTGCTATGTATAACCACAACCTCTTCCTGTCCTCCCCCACTCCCTAACTTCTGGGTCCCACTGGTTAGTTCTCTGTCTACAATTTTGTTTCTGTTATCCTCTTTCCACTATCACACTACAGTTGCCCAGTCCCTTGAGCTTTGTTTGGTTCAGATGACTGACATTGCTAGGAGTAGTAACAAGGTCATGAACAGGGCTTTTGAGAAACTTTTCGTTTACAAAGTTTCCAGTGGAAAAGAAGGTAAGGTTTATCTGCAGCCAGTATTACTGCATTGCTCCACGTAGAATTAAGCCAGAGCAGTAAAGGGATTCTAGACATAGGCAACATGCACTGCTCCAAGTTCTTCTCCTGAGTGTTTCTGTGGGGATGGATTCATGTGATTTCCTTAAAAATGCTAAAATATTTGTTCAGAAAAATGAACAAATACCTTTCCCTAAATAAACATTTCTTAAGGATTAAAAAAATAGGAAAATCATGAAGACACCGAAAGTGAGCTCAAACTTGGCAACTTTGCTACTAATATGCAAACTTGATTCAAATATTAGTCAAAAGACCATGTGAAACTGAAAAGCAGAAGCTGATGTCCTCAAATGTACTTACTGAATTAAATGCAATTATTTGTGTAATAAAATTGAACAACGCCCAAAACTGGACAAACATCCCACACAGTATTTTACTTCCCTTCACCCCGTGAGCCGTGTGGCCTCTCTGGACACAGACTGGCCTGCCTGCCCCTCCCCTGCACTTCCCTGACTTCCTCGCTCCTCTAAAGTCACCATCCTGTGCTCTTTTGTGACATTTTCCCCATAAAATTGACTGCTTTCTTTTCTGCTACCAGATACATAAGCAGGTAAGCCCTTTCCCATCTCTATCTCATTTCTGTTTTAAATAGAGTATCAAAAGCTTAGACACATATTCTATGGCTCCTAGACACTTCTGATGTACAAAAAAAGTATCTTCTTAGTGTCTCCATTTATATTGCTCAGGATGTGGGGTAGTCGCAGCCTAGACAATGATGGCTATAGTTCTTCAGCATTTGATTTCTGAAGCCTGTGTCTCCACAAATCCAAAGCCAGAGGTTTGCACTTGAAAAAGTAGGTCAAGCCATATCACCCACAGTGCTTCTCGCTTTGGAGCCTAGGCTCACCCACTTGCAACTTGGATGCATATGTGTGTATTTCATAAGAAATAAAAATATCACTCGGTGTTGTGCATTCCACTTACTTGGCTGAGAATCAGCAAGGTCTATGTACCAATTTTTATATTTATTTTTACACTTTTCAGTAAAACGTATCTACATGTAGGAGAATAATAATAAAAAGGCCAATTTTCAGATTTACCAAGTTCAAGAAGCTACATGTTATGGATTAATTTTCAAAATTAATTTCTGAATTCCCAAAAGTTCAATTGAGCATAAAAGTAGTGATAATTTGCAAAAGGCCTTATTTTGTTTGTTTTATTTCACTATTTTTATTGGGTCTTTTATTTGGAGGGGGGTTCTAATTTTTTTTTAAGTCCTTTTTTTTTCTTTTTTATTGAGGTTATTGGTACAATCTAGGTATACAATACAATTACATTCATCATTGGGATTCTGTACCTTTACATAATAGGTCTTGATTCTCATTTTTCCTCTTGTCCCTGCTCTCCCTTCACCCCCTCCTCCCTTCCCCATTTACAAACACTTTATTTTCATTTTTTCAGTTTCTCATATTTTTTTCCTCTCCTTATTACCTTTCCCCCACCCTTCCCACTTTCCTTACACCTTTAGCCCTTTACTTCCTATTTCACATTATTAATTGTCTCATTAGGATCCTGTGTACTATTATAGTTTTTCACACCAAAGAAACTATTCGGTATTTCAGTTAAAGAAACCTCTGTATGAACATTAAAAATAGGGAATCCTAAAATAAAACTAAAAAGGAAAGTAAAAGAGAAAAAGCAATGATGTAACATCAAAATAATCCCTAATTCTGGAGATGAAAATGGTCCCTGAACATATTTAAATTGCTTCTCGCTCTTAATAGTCTTATCTTATTCTTTTTTTGCTATTTAGAGAATACTTTATTGGTTTCTGTAATCAAACCCACGTAGATATGACCTTACATGTTTAGTATGATGTGTTACCCCTGTACACATGGAAAAAATAAAAATAAAAATAAATGACATTTCTAGACCAATATGGTTGTCCATTTCTGTACAATGCCAAGTCAACACAGTAAATTGGGATGACTTTTTCCAAAGTTGGCAGCACCGTTAAAGTTTCCCAAAATTCAATTTATATATATATGTATATATATATATGTATTTATATATATAAGAAGACTAATAATAGTATGTTATGCATCGATAGCAGCAACAGCTTTTCCAGGTTCTGCAGTCATCTGAACAAAATTATAGACATTCAGCACATTCCATTAAAAGTTTCCCAAAATTCAATTTATATATATATGTATATATATATATGTATTTATATATATAAGAAGACTAATAATAGTATGTTATGCATCGATAGCAGCAACAGCTTTTCCAAGTTCTGCAGTCATCTGAACAAAAATTATGGACATTCAGCACATTCCATTACAAACAAAAAAAAAAAACCAAAAAAAAAAACAAAGAAAAGAATAATAACCAGACAACAGCAAAGTTCTGTTGCTGTTGTGGTACCTGGCACCATTTTTTCTATTAGCCTCTTAATCATCATCTGGGAAGAGAACATTCTAGAGTAATATCATTAAATGTAGCTCTGATAAAGCATGGTCCCTACTATGTATTATAAAGCAGGTACTAGACATTTTACATTCACAGAGGTATAATACAGTACGTCCTACATCAATAATACTAGATTCAGTTTTGGTTTGAAATTTACTTTGTCTGCAAATAAGATTGCTACCCCTGTTTTTTTCTGGGCTCCTGTCACATGGTGAATTGTTTTCTGTCTTTTCACTTTCAGTCTATGGGATTCTTTTTGCACTAGGTGTGTTTCTTGTATACAACATATAATTGGATTTTGCTTCTTATTCCATTTTGTCAGTCCATTTCTCTTGATTGGTGAGTTGAGGCCATTTACTTTGCTGGTATAACTGATATGTACTGACTTATTATTGACATGTTATTGGCCTTATATTAATAAGCTTTCCCTTGGACGCACACAATGCATGACACTCACAGCTTGGAGAAGAAAAGGTTTAGTTTGGCTCACGTTTTCAGGAGATTCAGTCCATGGAAAGTTGGCTCTAAGGTAGGAACAATGTGGCAGAAAAGCATGATGGAGCAAAGCTGCTTAGTTTATGGTGGCCAGGAAGGAGAGCAGGGAACAGTGCCACAGAGGAAGGGGCTGGGGATCAGATATACGACTCACAGTCAGAATTCTACAAGCTACCTAGTAATACACAGATGTATATTCTACCAGTCCCCTGAGTGACTGCCAAGCTAAGCAAGTTGACACAATAAAACTTAACCATCACAGACCTTACCTAAGTATTCCTCAGTACTCTCCTGTGGAAATAAACAGGTCTTCCCTATACTTCTTCTGGGGCACCTTGAAAGATTAAGTCAAAACAAAAGGGAGAAAAGGAGTCTAATAAGTTTTTGCATTTGATGATATTTTATACTGAACCATAATGCTTTGTTGTTATTATTGCTATTTAACTGTTTCAGAAAAATCACTCTTATATAGTCCATCTATGGATTTTTACTCTATTAGTTATGCAAGCAACCATCTCACCCCATAGATGACTCTGTGTGTGTGTGTGTGTGTGTGTGTGTGTGTGTGTGTGTGTGTAAGACAATTACTTGAAGGCATTGGCACATGTGATTGTGAAGTCTTGGTGAGTTAAAAATCTGGTTGGAGAGATCAGGTGACTAGAATCTCAAAAAAGATCTGCAGTTATGGTTCAAAAGCCATCTATTTTGGAACCAGGAAATAGCCAATGTCGCAGATAAAATCTGAAGGTCACCTCCAGCAGAATTCCTTCTTGCGTGAGGAAGTCAGACTTTTCAGGTCTTCAGCTAATTGGATAAGACCCACCCACATTCAGGAGGGCAATCTGTTTTATGAAAGTCCCCACATTAAAAGGTAAGACCCATCCAAAAACAACACGACAAAAACATTCAGAATAATGATTGACTAAATATCTAGGCAACATGTCCTAGTCATGATGACATATGAAATTAATCATCCCATTGATATTTATAGTGTCCTTAATGGGGAATTCTCCTGAAATCACTGGTATAATGGAACACAGCTTTGCAAATTTTTGGAAGGCTTTACTGGACTCTGGATGCCAATGGCCACTTGTTCTTAACCTCTGTAGTCATCTGTATTCTGACAACTATATTAAGACTGTGTCACCTCCGTTCTGAATGGATGTCACTTTAAATTCAGGCATACAAATGTCAAATGGACTATGCAGAATCCCTGAAAATCCAATTACACTCCCCAGGATATTCAGCCAATATAATCTATTTCTACTTACAGGACATTCTGATGCCAAATGTGGGATTTTTTTTTTTCTGTTCAGCTCAACCCCAGCTGAATTTGATTAAATTCAGACACTATCTACCTGGTATTAGTGCTGAATCCCACAGGTTAAGGGTTGGTTCCACAAGACTACCAATATTTGCACTCTCACTGAGAGTTTCATGTGTTTCCTTCTTCTGATTGACTTGACATCAATTGTGAGTTCCCTCAATTCTCTCCTTGGGAGACAATGTCTTCCTAGGATGGCTCAAGAGATCAGGAAAGTAATTCTAACTATTACTTGTTTATTGTAAAGGATATAACACAGGGACAGCAAAACATGAATAGGGAAGGGTACATGGGAAAGTGTGTGGAACATTCAGGTCCTTTCTGTTTAATTCCCTCTGGTCGTGATGTATTTGCCAGTCCACAAGCTTGCTGATCCCATCACGAAAAATTATCACAGTGGCTCCATAACATAGAAATGATTGACCATTGGCCACTGATGACTGATTTACTCTTCCATCTCCAGCAACAATCTTTTGCCCGGAAGTCAGGGAGTGGGACAGAAGTTCAACCCTTTGTAGGTTTTTCTCATGACCAGCACCTCCTGAAGCTTTCGAGGGCCAAGGACTGTAGGCATTCTTCTCACTGCAGGGAACTCAAGGTTCTTTAAAGTTCTTTGGCCAGAAACCAGAGACTAAGAGCTAATGCCATTAAAAAAAGATACCCCTGTCTCTCTTTAATACATTACAATGGTTTTGAGAAGCTCTACATGAAGAAGAGCAAAGAAAAACTATACAGCGTTAAAACAAGAAATAGTCATGAACACCGTCAGTAGGACTTTCAAACTAAACCCGATGTGAGCCAGTTTGTGCCCTCTAGCGGAAGAGCTCAGGGATTGTGGAAGGCCTTTGGACCCGTGTAGAAAAGCCCAGCCCTCAGAGGAACTTACACTGGCCTTGCTGAATGGTTCTTTGGGGTCTGTTTGTTCCCAAGAGTGTTCTTGGCACAGCTTACCTGTTTTCAGGCTAACTCTAATTGAGTCAGTGTGGGAACATGTCATCTGTGTAATACTTCATGTGACTCACTGGATGTTGTCATATAGGACTTCATTCTGGTAAGCCTGGGGCAAATGTTTCTTCTGGGATCAGAGCTTCCATGGCTTTCTCTGCTCTTAGCAGAATATGGAACCCTTGGATGATATCAGAAAGGGGACGGATAATGGTTTGGTATAACCTGTGGGATCCTCACGAGTACTTAGCAAGCAGATCTTCCTCACCTAGATAAAATATAAGCAAGTAAATATTCACTGGCTTGTTGTATTTACCAAGTTCTGTGTTATAAATGCAGGCATCATGCTCACAAGCTGTCCACGTGATTGGCCCTCATTCTTGTATAAGCACAGCTCCGCACACAAGCCAATTTTAATTCTGAGTAGCTCCAAATATTTCCCATTTCTCTTGTTTGTGTTTTTGTTGCATCTCGTAAAGGAATGGAGTCACCAACACTGAGGTCTTAGTCACAAATATATTTATGGAAAGAATATAACAGTTCTGCCACATTAATAGAAACTCAAGACTTTTTATGTGCACATTTATTACTAATAACACCTAACATTTCTAGTACTGCTGGTATTCTGTGCACCTGGTATTAAGTTCCTTGAATGAATAGAATGATCTGTTTATAATTATTGCCTCTTGCTCACCTTGCCTTGCAGGCAGAGTACAGGCCAGTGTCCCTCAGTGGGGTTCTTGGATTTATGAGTTGCTTAGAACAACATAATATGAATGGGCATTGTTATTCCTGGCCTGTATAAAACCTTTGAATGCCTTTACCTGTTTTGCCTCTCAGCTTTGAGCCTCTGTCCTCAGCCATGAAGCTTGCAAGTGCTGCCCTTTCAGCCTGGGACTTGATTAAGAAGTTGTGCTGGAGAGCCAAGCCTACCTGAAGACAGAGCTCCTACAGGGATGTAGCCAATCCGCAGCTGCTATATGATGTGAGAAAGGAATAAATTCTCATCCCTGTAAATCACTAAGATCTGGGGTCTCCTTGTCATCACAGCAAATCTTGACCAACACAGTGTCAAGCCCAGTGATCATTGAAGTTGTATAACAATCCACTGATGTGTTTTCTGTTATTATCACCTACAGTTCAGGATGGAGACAATCAAGAGCGGGAGAGGTCAATTTAGACGCTTCCAGGTCTAGTGAGTGGTGTAGCTGGGTTGACTTTTGGACACCAGAAATGTCTTGTAGCATTTCACTGAATGAGTATGAAAAGGAAGAAGCAATGTGACATTTTAACCTCGGCTTAAGAACTATATTTTAATAGAAGCTTTCATAAGTTAAAAATGGGGTGACTGGGTGACTGTGTGTCTTACATTGTTATGGATAGCAGTGGTTTATTCTTTTTATCCTGGAACAGTTATTCATAACTTCTTTACTCTAGTTGTGTCCTATTTTGATAAATGTTATTTCCTCTCCCCATTTAAAGGCCACTGTCTTGGGTGGCACAATTTTTGCAACCTCCTTCCACATTGCCTTCACCGGTCACTGAGATAACCATGTGAGAAGCGACTGGATATCTCCGGAGAAACTGTCTCATGTTTGACCCCTTTCCCAGTGCATCCACATCTCCTATGAAAATGTTGTCCTTTGTGATCCTTCCTGGGAACCATCTCTTCTTTAGGGGAATTTTAAGATTCTTATTACACTGGGACCAGAAACACGGGGAAAATGTCTAGATGGATTAAGATCTCAAAGAGGACTTGTATCCTGTTCTTTTTTCAGTTGGGGATCAGTCTAGTAAGCAGATATCAAAATACTGAACACAGATTTATGGAAATACATATGGGCGAATATTCTCATGAAAAGGAAGTGCTGGTGACCCTTGTACAGCCTTCTTGGTAGATGAAGGTGAATTAAGAAACTGCATAATTAAAAGGAACCCAGCCCTGCAGCAAGAGGACCTCTGCTCCTTAGGTACGACTCCCTCCCAATCAACTTCCAAATGCTTTCCTCACTGAGCTGCTTCAATAGATTAAACTAGGGCTGTCAGGATACATGCTAAGACTTTTCAAACCACATTCACCAATTTAAAAGAACTCAGAAAAATTTTAACTTTCAAAGCCAGACTAATGTTTTGTTTCATTAGGGATTGTTTATAATTTCACACCACCCAATTTATTTTTCTTTTTTTAGGATTTGACTTTTTTTGCGGGGGGGTCTGGACTTAAGAAAACAGTGGAGAAAAATATTAACAGTACATATTCAACTCACAAGTGTGTCATGTCTGTAGAGCCATTTTATTCTGAATATCAGAAAAACTGGGAAAATATTCTTTCAGTACTTGAAAATTATTATCTAATCTTGAAACAAATGGTTTACCTGTTAGGTAAATGAATGAGTGAGGTTTTGGCACACAACTGTGTTTATTTTATGTTTACATATTAAATTAGAATGAAACTATCCTCCATACATGGCAGAAGTATAAGAATGACATGTTACTCCAAGTACATGGGATAGTAAAAACATCAGGAAGCCTCTTATAATTTGCTTTCAAAAGTCATGCTACTCACAGCATGCTGCTTCCTTTGTGAATCATATATATGACACCATATTTCCTTTTTGCTTTAAAAGTTGCTGCTTTTATTTTATTTAGTTATTTTTTTGGTACGGGGATCGAATTTGGGTCCTTGTGCTTGCAAGGCAGGCAGTGGAACCACTGAGCTATATCCACTGAGCTAAAATTTGCTGCTTTTAAAGCACAATAAATTCATTTAAAACTGTTCAGTTATTCACATCCATCCCTTTGACCGCAAATTACCTTAGAATGTTGTTACAAAACTTGTGGGAAAAGAGAACCATCATAATACTGGATATGTGAAATCATTCCTTTGGGGGATAAATTTTATTATTTTGTTCACTGATAATTTCAATTGTTTAAGTAAGGAAAGGAGAGATGGCTAACAGAATTCACTTTCCTTTATCATGTGGATCCCTTGATGAATCATGGTAGCATAACTGTGCAACAAGTAAGTGCAGTAAGAATAACATTTGGTTAAGTATGGTTTCCAAGCTTGAATGTCCAGAAGGTACCGAACTACATTTAGAACTCTGGCACATACCTGCTCCTTACAATAAAATAATTTGATCAAGTCCCTGCCTTCAAGGAACTGGGTACTCTATATTAATTAATGTTTCCCAAACTTTGGTCAGCTGATATCAACCTTATCATTTTTGTCATATCTGTCTACCTCTTTTACTCTATTTACTCAGTAATTTTTTTAAAAACTGACTTTTTAGAACTTAGCTTTATCATAAGTGATAATGCGTATGAATTTTTAGTGATATTAGGTTTTAAGGTTTTATGTCATCTCTACAAAAATATTGTCTAATAAATTTCCAATGATGAGTGTCATTATATTGTACACCTTAAATGTACCAATAAAAATAATTTTAAAAATAAATAAAATACTGCCTAATCACCAATGCTGCCTAAACTACACTTTGGGAAATGATTTGCTACTTTTGGTAGTAACTGGGCATTAGGCTAAATAGTTTTATTTATTCTTCACATCAAAGTTAGGAGTTGAGCAATACTATCTTCATTTAATAAATCAAAACACTGAGAAATCAGAGAAGTTGAGGAGCAAGAAGTCAGACCCATGGCATTCCGCCACTCATAAGAAAAAAAGGATCATTGGATCATTGATTTGTCTGGTCTTCTTTTTGCTGAGCAGTGTTATTTAGTTTGTGCTGTCCTGTTCTGAGTTACAACCTTTCTTAAGATATTTGTTATTGATGGAAAAGTAGGAGGTACTATTTGTAATCCTTTTTGTTATTTTTCCCCCGATGTTGTCTCTTATCCACTTTGCTTAATTGGGTTACCAAGACTACACTGAAAGTCCAACATTTTTACTCCTTTCTCATTCTTTCCTTCCTTCCTTCCCTAGTAGCCACAGATCAAGTTCATACTCTGTGAAACGTCCTGGTCCTTCTTTTCCTGCCTACCCCTAACCTGTGCCCTGAGAGCTGTCTGCAGGCTTTGAGCTAATTCTCAATTATCCCTGGAAGATGTTAACATGTTGTATATGTCGTCCTGACTCTTGGTCGCTTTCCATTTCACTTCAGCTCTCTGGCACTCAGCCTTGTACAGCTGACTTTTATTTTTTCCATTAAGTTTATTGGTATATTTTAGGCATACTGTACAGCTACTTTCATCAGTGGGATCTTGTACCTCTACATGATGCATCTTGGTTCTTATGTTTTCACCATTCCCCTGCTGTGTTTGCAGTTCTCAGCATGATGGTGGCCACATTAGTAGGGCTCACCAATTCTGACCTTACTCTTTGGGAGACAGAAAATGAGTGCAGGTTACAGAATAGATGCAAAGTTGTCTATTTCAGTTTCCGTCTAAATTTCCTCTCAGCCAGCCACTTCTCAATGCATTTTAGTATCTTATTATTTTTCATATCTTTGACATCCTTAGAGACACTCCCCACTTCATTGTTGATGTAGACTATTGACACCTTCTTTCTCTTGGTCTGTCTTTCCAGAGAGTTGCCAATTATAGGGTCTTTTAAAATCTTTGAATTTCATCTTGTTGATCCTAATACACGCTTTGGATACATTTTTATTAAATTGACCTCTATATTTTCCTTCCTTCATTTTGTTAGGGTTTATCCTGCTCTCCTTTTTCGAGATTCCCGGTACAGATTCCCAGCCTGCCATTTTCTCTGATCGTGCTTCAGCTGCTTTCCTCACACACTGTGTGTGATACATCTTCAAGGAGATTTCCAATTTAAATTTGGGGCTTCTTGGGCCCAGGGGTTGAAATTTTTTCAAAGCATAAGAGAGTGTTTTTTACTTACTTGTCTTTTATTCGTGTAAATTCAGTGAGTAATAGAGCACATTCTATGTGCTTTTCATAATTTGAAATTTTTGACATTTACTTCTTAGGCCCAATATATGGTCACATTTTGAAAAAGGTTTCAGAAATACTTGGGGAAGAGAGTAGGTTATATATTTGCAACTTATTGTTTTACATTCCAGTATGACCATTTGATCAAGTTTGCTGTGTTTTTAAAAATCTCTTAAATTCTTATTGATGGTTGTGTCTGTTTCTTCTATCAGTTATTGGAAAATGGGTTTATAATTTCCCCTATGGGCTGGCTCTTCCTATTTTTCATTCAGTTTTGTCATTTTGGTTTTTGGTTTGCATATTTAAAGAGATGTTAATGAGTCTATAAAGATTTAAAATGTTTATATGCAATATATTATTATCATCAAATGATCTTCTTTGTATTAATAATAACTCATTTGGCCTCCATGTCTTTCAAACATATGTGGGAAAATTGGCCTCTCTATACCTCATATTATTTGTGTAGTATATCCTCCTGTAATTTGATTTTAGGCTTTTTTATGTCCTTAAGAGTTACATATATCCTTTCTAAATCACATATCTTTCCCTTTCCTCTGTTAGCATGAAAATATTTATTTTAATTGGAGCAGTTTCATTCTACTTAATGCAGTTTCTGTCCTTTTTGAGTTTCAAAAAAAAATCTTATTTTCTATGTTCTACTAGTCACTTCTGGTTGTATTTTTTAATTGTTACTCTGGACATTATAATGTGCTTAATTATCATGTTAAAATCATTATGACCTTCATGTCTTACCCTCCATCTATACTGCCGTTGCCTCTACCCGAAATGTGTCTTTCTTTAAACTTAACTGGTGATGAGCTTTTTTTCGTTTGTTGCAAAGTTTCCACATTTATATTTCATCGATGCTTTCAACAGCTCAGTCATATACAGTCGTGTCTTATTTTTGCTGGCAAAAATAAGATGAGGAAATTAAGATTTAGGGTGGGGTATTTTCCTCTCTGGAGCGACAGTCAGGGTTACCTTAATAAAAGTCCATGTTGAGGTTTCTGGAGACAAGCTGCCCCTCTCATTCTGAAACAGGTGCATCAGATGTTGCTCGAGTGGACTTTGAGGGGCTCTCTTACTGTGGGATGTGCCTTATACCAAACTGCATGCATGCACCAGGCCTTTTTGTTATGATTTCACAACACCATCAAAATCAAAGTTTAAATTTGCCAATGTGTCCACTTTCTCTCAGGGCAGAAGCTCCCCATTGCCCCATTATTAAGTGATCCTGGTTCCTTACTGCTTGTTTGATATTTTTAAGAGGCAAAAAGTATATTTATCATTTATGTTGACTGCAATTTTAGCAGGAGATTGAGTTCAAATGAACTCTTTTGTCACAACTGAATTCACATGAAAGAGATACTATTTTCAGTGAGTTAACATGGAGATGAACAAATTCTAATTCCAAAGAGACTTGGGTCATTTTTCTTTATTGTCATATCTCATATACTTTCATCCTGGAAAATGTAATATGTAAGAACTTTATTTCAAGTACTATGGGATGACATATTCTGAGGGCTGCACAGTCTGATTACCCTTATTTAAAATTTTTCTTACAGAGTGAAAAACACTCATGTTAATTGGTTTTGTAGTAAGAGATCTTCTCTGGGTTATTTCTTGATGGGAAGTAGCTTAATATCCAAATGTGATGAAATGTAAATATTTCACAGAGTGCTTATTGCTATATTCATTTACTGGTCATTGTTGTATGTAATAGTTACTGCTGTTTTCATTTCAAAATGAAATCACAGAATATGAGCCTACATTTTTTAATTAGGAATAATCCACTTTAAACTAGTTAATGTTATTTAAGCAATGCTTTCAACATCAAATTTCCCTTTTATTTTCAAGTTGCAAAGCACAATTTAAAAACTCTTTGGTTGATTTGTTGAGTGTTTGTCCTTAAAGATGCAACAAAAAAAGAGAGTGCTGACATTTGTTTAGTGTTTAATATGCGCAATGATTTTTATTTTCTGTTGTCACTTTGATAAATTGCCTGAAGTATTGTCCTTAAAGTAATTCTCTGGCCATAATTCCATAATGTATTGCTAGACAGTGTTCAGCTACAGCAGAAGGGAAATGCCCCTTGTGTATAATTTTTCCACTCAGAGCTTAATATATGACAGAAAGACTGTTAGTGCTTAACATGTTAATCCTTAGATTATATCAACATGAGACTCCCTCCCTCAGGAAATCCCTGCTACCATGAGTTGCTTTTGACCATGTCACACAAGTAGTAAGTGATAAAATAGAATTATATTTATTCTACATGAAAAAGTATTTCAGCTGCATTCAGCTGCAAAGATGAACCCATCAACATGGAACTTCACAATTTTTTCTTATGAAACAATAAACCTTGTCGTGTAGAATGATGGCATAGGCTCAGGGCTGAGCTCTGTTGACTTCTCTTCACTTTCTTTCATGGTTCCTTGGAGGTGTTATAGCTCCTCCTATCCCATCTGCAGACGATACAGGAGGGAGGATAGTCCCACCCATAGGCTTTGTGAAAGTCACTGTACACCACTGAAGTATGAGGCCAAACCCAGCTAAAAAGGAGTCCAGAAGAGCACCTTTTCTCTTTCCAAGCTTAAGATTTAAGGAATAAAATTCAGAAGAGGGTGGGAGAGATATGAGTGGGCCAACTTATTTTACGTGTCACATGGCCTACATTTTTCTATTAAATCAAGCAAACTTTGGTACCATGGGAAAGATTGTAATTTAAGACAAATAATTTTCCACAGGAGAAATAATACAAATAGCATTTTAAAGCCTTTTAAAGTTTGCAAAATGCAAACTCTCAAGCTAGACTGAACTACTATCTCCATTTTATAGATACATTTGGTTTAGGAGTTTAGGAGCTTCATCCTTAACTCATAGATTTTAGGTCCATAAAGTAGAGGAACTGAAGGTTGAGTCAGGTCTTGATTTTAGGTCTAGTAGTAATTGTACTTTGCTGGCAAAGGTACCTGGAAAAATTTTGAGATGAATCAAACAAGATTTAAGTGTATATTCCTCCAGAGAGGATTTATTTGCATTTGTTATTACCAAGGGGAAAACTATTTAAAGATATCCTGAAATTAAATCCCATGCTCTATAGTACTTATTTCTAATCTTCTCATTTAGCTAAAAATACATTTGTGTCTCACAAAAATCTCTGAGAGATATTTTATTACCTTTTAAATCATTATGTGAATGAAACTACCATTATGATTTCTATTAGGTGTCTTCCTTTTCTATCATCGCTATGGAATTTTAGCTTATGAAAAAATTTTAAAAATGAAGAAAAATACAAAAGATAATGAACAGATATGCTTTAATGTTTTGATAATTAGAAGAAACAAATAGTATGGTTCTAATATAAATAAAATTTTATTAATTTGATTTCTTGATTTGAAGAGTAAAAGTGCCTATATTGATTTATTGATTAGACAAATATTTACTGAGTACTTTGTTTAGTTACTAAACATTGATGTGATGATCACTATTAACTCTTGATTGTGTCATATCATTTAGCTGTAAAACAAATACATTTACATAAGTTAAAATTTCAGGCAAAGCTTTTTTTTTTCTTTATTTTCTGATGTGATATGACAAATCAGTTCAAAACCTAAGGACTTACCAAGCAGTAGTCTATCGTTGCTCACAACTTTGCAGACTGGAATGCTGAGCAACTTGTGTGCTGCTGTGTGTGGGCTAAATTCACCAATCTACCTCATTGCTGGCATCAGATAACCTCATGGGAACAAGAGTCTAAATAGCCCCCCTCAAACAGCCTGTGGATGGGGGTTCCCTGGTGTTGCTCTCACCCTTCTTGTAAGCAAGGTTGGGAGGTTTTTCTCTCACAACAGTGTGGCCTTAGGATTCTAGGATGATGAAAGTGAAAGCCACTTGGCTCTTAAGGATTGACCTTAAAAGCTGTGCCCACAACCTTACTCTACTTGTGTTCTAATGGTTAAGGCAAGTCACCATGAGGCCGTCTTGCTTTTAAAATGGTAGGGGAACAGACTCCGCCTCTGGGTGGAAAACATGGAAAAGTCACATGGCACAGTTTTTGCTTGCACAAATGGGAGGAGTTATGGTGGCCACTGGAAAGCAGTTTTCCTGACTCTACCCTCTGTGGACAAAAGTGTGTGTCCTTTCCTGGGGTCTAATAGACTCAATGCTTCCCTCCAAAACTTATCAGGATTTTGGTGTCGATTTCAACCTCCAGATCTTCGTGGTTTTAGTCAGATCTGAATGTAACAAGCATTCTCAAGTGCAGCCAGCTGTTCTTGATCGAGATGCTGGTGAATAAAAGACATGTTATTTGCCCTGTAGCTCTGAACACTCAGTGTACAAAAGAGAAATCACTGCAAGCAGTAGCCAAGCACTAACCTCATCAGTTCTGAAATCCCACTGGTAGCATGTCACTTGACCCTCTATTCTGAGACAGGGGGGTTGCTTGTTTCTGCCTTCTGGGAGTGATATGTTCCATCCAATTATTCTTTTCATCTCTTCCTGGATACTGCCATCTATGGAACTTGGCTTATATGTCAACAATAATTAAAATCTTGGAAGTGATTTGGGGTTTTAGTTAAAATAAGTAAGCTTTTATGCCACACATTCTGTGTCAGTGACAGCATGATATCTTACCAATACTTTTGTGATCTAGGCATACTTGCTTTTTAAGTATGTTAAGTAAAATTTGCCTTTCAAAATATAATGTATTGGAGAAACAATTGTATTCCACACCTCCAATCCATTTCAGCCCATTGGCATTTCTTGAGCCTTCTTAGGTGATGACCACTGT
This sequence comes from Fukomys damarensis, assembly GCF_012274545.1. Taxonomy (NCBI): domain Eukaryota; kingdom Metazoa; phylum Chordata; class Mammalia; order Rodentia; family Bathyergidae; genus Fukomys; species Fukomys damarensis. The sequence continues at coordinate 127,197,019 of NW_022900928.1, read as the reverse complement.
CCAAGCTCTACAGAAACACTTAGTCCTATCCTGAGGAACGAGGGAAGCGGTGATTCACAAATGACTTCCTGGAAGAGAGAATGACAAGGCTGTCTCCTTTCAGAGCTCCATCCACAAAGGAGGAGCACCAAAGTGTGGAAATGAGCGCATGTGGTATATACTCAGAGCTGATTTATGATGAGAGGTAGTAGAGCGTGATGATTAAGAATATGGACTCTGAACTCAGGCTGCCTGTTTATAATGCCATATCCAATATTTACTGCCTTTGTAAGCTTGAACTTCAATCTCCCCTATATAGTTAGCATTTTCCAGAAGCAATAGGAATTGTGTGTGTGTGTATGTATGTGTGTGTGTATGTGTGAGAGAGAGATTTTCACTAATGCAGTTTGAACAAATACCTGAGTAGCAATCTCCAGCTAAAATAACACATTAGATTATCTGTCACACAACTTAAAAAAATATAAGCACTAAATAACTTAATATATCGATGTAAAACATTTAGAATAGTGCTTGTCTTGGTTACTTTATTTTTATCTGGCACAAAATACTCAATACCTGCAAGGTTAAAGAGGAGAGGTTTATTTTGGCTCACAATTTGTCGAGGTTTCATTCCATTCTCAGCTTGCTCCAAGGCAAGGTAGCCCAGCAGGGGAGTGTGGCAGAGGGGATCTGTTCACTGCACAGTCACAGGAAGAAATGAGAAATATCAAGGCAGAGGAAGAGAGACAGACCCTTCCAGGCCAGGCCCACAGTGACCCACCTTCTGCCTTCTGAGACCAAGTTTTGCTTCCCAACATCACATTTAGCTATAAACTAAATGAGAGTATCATGCGCCCATATCCAAAAGGCCCACTTATGAGTATATGATGCTTTGGGGGAACATTTAGAAATAAACCATAACAGTACTCATATACTGTAAGCTCTTGATAATTATGTTGTTTTGTCCATAAATAAAGTGTATTATAAGATGTGATATGATGACACTGAGAGATAGACCAGACTCTGACCATTTCAGCATTATATGGTCCTAGCTGTGATACTTCGTCTTGATTGTCGACTAGTAAAGGAGACTACCAGGTGTGCCTTGGTGTATCCGGGATGTGACTGTGGGAACTATATCTGCTCCCTAACCTCTTCTTCTCTGACTCTTCTGCTACTCTCTTCTTCCTGACTGCCATGAAGTAAACAAGTTTTCTCCACCATGGTGTTTCTATGGACTGAACCTTTAAAACCTTGAGCTAAAACAAAGCTTTTCTTCTTTAAGCTGAGTCTGTCATGTATTTTGCTCCCGTGATGAAAAGTTGACTAATGCATATAATTGCTATCAGAGAAATAGAATCGTTGTTATAATTGGACCTGAAGTCATAGTTCAGAAGCCTTTGAAACTTGTTTGTCAGAGGAGTTTGGAGAGATTTTTAGGTATGAGTCAGAAAAGCCTTAGAACACGATAAGCAGAGATTGCTGGATGATTCCGGTGGATGCTTAGGACAAGGTGCTGATAAGAATGCGGCAAGTAAAGTCTGTATTCATGGTGTTTTGGTTGGCAATGTGGACTCTATTGGAAATTAGACTAGAAGCTTTTATTACATCCTGAAAAATAATTTGTTTACATTTTTGTTAATGCTCTGAGACTCTGCAGGAGAATAAGCTCAAAGGTAATACACTAGGTTATCTTGTGGAGGAAATTTTAAGGCAGCACAACATTCAGCTTGTGGCTTGAATAATGCAGGCTACCTTTAGCCCAATCTACAGTGAGAAATGGGAGCAATAAGCAGAGAAAATATTTTTAAAACTTCCAGTTTAGCCTCCCTACCCCCAACAAATAAATGCAAGTAAAGCTGAAATCAAGAAAGGTGTGGCCAAAGAGAGCAGTACCATTATAAAGAAGCCAAGTACTTTTCACCAGGACAATAGGAAAGATATCTCTAGGGTATCTCAGGAATAGGCCAGACCCCATCATTGCATGCTCAAGGTTGTAAAAATGTAAACTCATCTAAAAGACTTCTTTGAGCCCCCTGATCTACAAAGCCACTTAGGAAACATTTTGCAGGACTGATTGCATTGTTCCCATTCATCCAGGCACTCTGAGGCCCATGAGCTATGGTCCAAGGGGCCACAGTTACTGTTCAAGCTGGTGGCAGACCTGGGTATTGTCTATATGATGCTGGTTTTTCAGGAATGCAGAGTACAAAAATTGTAAGGTCACAAAGCCTTGCAACTAGATTTCAAAGGAAGTTCTGGAAGGGCCAGGCAGTGTTTGACAGGATCTGTGTCCCTATGGAAAACGTGACATTATGAGAGTGAAGGCAAAGCTTCATTGGAGATGCCAGGAGTGTAAGCTCCAGGAAGTAGGCGATGCCAGGAATGTTGGCCAAGGAAATCCATCAGTAGGTGACTGGAGTGGACTGCAACAGCCAAGGCCATAAGGAGAGGCTGCCCAAGAGCTTTGGAGGGTACATCTCATCACCCCATGTTCTGGATGCTGCACAGAAAGCTAGAAGATTTGATATTTTCCCTGCTGGGTTCTGGCCTTGTTTTCATTTTATTCCTTTCTATTCCCCTCTTCCTCCCTTTTGGAATGGGAATATTTATTTACCTGTGTCATTGTACCTTAGTAACATATGACTTCATAAAAATGTTCCCAGAGGTTAAGAGCTACGAGTTTCTTTTTAATCTCAAGAGACTCTGGATTTGGGCTTTTGAGAAATACTGACATTGTTGATGTTTTGGGGATGGAATTAATGTGTTTTTGATTATACACAGGATAGCTACATATTGTTAGGCAGAATTATGCCCTTGTTGTTGTCTCTATGGGAAGATTAAATATGTTTTAAGAAGTGTTTGGGTGTCAAGTGGACAGGAAGTAGGCTTGCGATGGCTAAGCTTAAGTGTCAGCCTGATTGGCTGAGATGCCTGTGAGTTTATTAAAGCACACTGCTAGGTGTGTCTCTTTAAACCACTCAGGCATGATCTTGAGGAATATATCTAGTCCCCAAACCTGTCCTCTCCTGCTCTCTGCTTTTTGAAGTGAGTAGATTTGTCTTGAAATGAGTAAATTTGCTCCACCACACCCTTCTGCCAGGATATTTCTGCATTGGGTGAGCTGACTAGGGGGTGCAATTTCTGAAACTGTAAGCCAAAATAAAGCTTTTCTCCCTTAAACTGTGTGTGTCAGTTACTTTGTCACAAAGATGAAACCTGACTAATACACCTATGGGGGAAACCATAAATGATCCATTCAGGTTTCTGAAGGATAATTCTGATAGTTTTTAAAGGTAGAATAGGTAAAGTGTAAGTGTTAACAGAGACTCTGCTAGGTGGGACATCAGGATATTATCTTGCCTTCCTTCTGTTGGAGGGATTGAAAATCTAAATTTATATTTCCCTGAATCTGTTGCAGTTAGAGTTCTGGATGTACAACATACTTCACTAAGGAGGTGCAAGGAGTGGCCATGTGACCTAAGGCACTTATTTTGGAATAATTGCTACCTGATTTCTCCAATTTATTAAATTAGGTGTGTTTACAAGCTTTCCAAAATCAGATTGTGTGAACAAATGAGTGAGGGCCAATAAGTTTTGAGGGAATGAGTAAGTAGCATGCATAAGTGGTTTGTTGTATTGCCACTTCTCCCCCTATCTCCTCCCAGGCCGCCATGACATTTCCCATGACTGATGAGGGACGAATTAAACCCTGGGGTATAGAAGAATTAAAAACTAGGTTTGTCAGCCTTTTGTCTCGGTGTCAGATGCTCAAGATAAACAATTTAAAGAAGGAAAGTTTTAGTCTCACAGCTTCAGAAATTTCAGTCCAAGTTTTGCTGGCTCAATTGCTGTAGACCGTGGTGAGGCAGAAACAGTGCACTAGAGGAATATGGGAGAGAGAAGCTACTCACCTTCCAACCTCCAGGAAGCAGGGAGAGAAAAAGTGCCAGAGGAAGTGACTGGAGACCATGTACAGTCTTCAAGATCAGGCCGCCTGGCTGCACCTGGGCCTCACCCCTTATACCCATCACTTCCCAATGATGTCATTGGATTATAGTCTCATGAATGGATTAATTCCCTGATGAAGCTAGTACCTCCACAATCCAATCATCTCTGAAAATACACACACACACACACACACACACACACACACACATGAAATTTACAGATTTCCTTAGTGTTTCTTCAACCAGTCAAGTTAGTAATCCAATGTAACCATCACGATAACATACAGGAAACTATCTAGAAATAGAGTTCTACATTATAGCCAGACTTAGTAGTCACCCTAAATGCCAGTGGAGAAATTGACCAAAGCATGGAGAAGTATGTTTTGTTTTTCTTTTTTCCTAGAAAGCAAAGTGTTAAGGATATCAGTCTATACCAATTCATTAGAAATGAATGTTCTGGTTGAATTGTCAGATGTCTGAAAGAAATGAAGTTACTGACAACAGGTCTGGGGAAGTGGCAGGTGGGTATATTTCTCAATGAAAGAAGATGGGAGGAGATCTGTGAGCCCTTAGACTGATCATTAATACATCTTGTGCTGACAACACTCAGTATAAGATGGACCATTTTCTGGATCAGGGAATTTCTTTCCCTTATCATGCTACTTTTGCATCATGGGACATATTGGCAGGGGTGAGGGGGATTTATGTGCTAAACCAGCTGCTTAGGAAAGACACATCTACTTACTACAATCACTTACTTTTCAATGTCCAGCAATACAGACCAATACTGAGCTCAACACAGCCCAGAGGAGCAGCTGTTTGATTAAAGGCAAACTGAGTACATTCTAATATTTTTTCACTTCAATAATTATGCAGATTTATTTCCATCTATTCCTTTAATTATCAATCTAAAGCTATCACTTGAAGACTTACTGAAGGCCTTGTTCACCTTTACAATACAGTGGGCCTTTGAGCTGTGACTCTCCTGACATTTGAACAACTTAGGTTAATTAAGATAAAGGAAGATTCATCTGCCTCTTGTTATCTGTAGTTTGCACCCAGGCAAACATTTAAATCTCAGATGTGTTGATTTATAGCCATCTTGAGTTACAACCCACCCTCAGGAAACAAAGGGGTTCTTATGCCGAGGGTCCACTGTATCCCACTTTTCAGTTTACCCATTGAGAAGAAGAGTTGAATGTCACCTACTCCACCCTAATTAGAGAAACTTTATTTAGGTCTCAGTGTTTATTTCCCCAATGTCCTTCACTTACCTTACTTTATTGAGGATAATGACAAAGTTTGCTTTTGATCCCTGTATAGCATCAGTAAGCTAAAACTTCCTACCAGCAGCTTGATACTGTTAATAAGGTTTTGTTGGGCTGCAGTCACATCTGTTCATTTCCTCATGGTTCTTGGTTGACTTTGCTTGATGGATGCGGTTAGGTATTTATGACAGGGACTGGAAGCCCCCAAAGCCTAGATTATTTACTCGGTCAACATCTGCAATACAAAAGTTTATTTGCATTTCCCTTTAATCCCAAGAATTTTCAGGCATTCTTTCAATCTTATATGCACTAATTTTTTGTTGTTTTTTTTTTTGTTTTTTTGAGACAAGGTCTTCACTAGGTAGTTGAGACTGACCTGAAACTCACTATGTAGCCCAGGCTGGTCTAGAACTCACAGCGAGCCTCCTGCCTCAGCCTCCAGAGTGCTGGGATTACAGGTGTGCATCACCGCGCCCAGCACACATGCACTAAAATTTTATGAAAAGCTACCTAGTCTCTAGGAACTTAGCAATATTTTTGAAATTCAAATACACAATCTTTTTATTCTTAGTCTACAATCTCATAAGTACACTAATTTCTATTGCCTTAGTCTTAAAAGATAATTCTGCATGTAGTATTTACTCTTCTGCATTGGAAGCATTATTAATTCTTTGTATAAAGCTGTGGATATCTTTATTATAGTTTTATTTCTGATACTGTAAGAGGTAGATGAGATCTCCAGCATCAGTTGCTCATTTGACCATTTTCATCTTTATCTAGGGCTTCCTTTGGTCATGATGGTCTTTTATTTAAAAAAAAAAAAAATATATAT
>NW_022900928.1:127179075-127190354 GCF_012274545.1 Fukomys damarensis | reverse complement strand
TATATATATATATATATTTTCATTGAAACAATTACAAATGTTTCAAAGACTGTTTTGTTGAACATCATAAAATAGAAAACCCTTAAAAATTTCTAACAGGTTGATGGAAATAGAATCCATTTTCCTTCCAATATTGTTCAGAGTTGAGATTCTCATCTTACAAATAAACATTAAAATAATAAGTTGTGATGAGGCAGAGAGCTCTCCTGATAAAATTGCTTCTCATTTACATGATACATTCCTTCACTTCATAAACTATTGTAATTGGGGGATGCATTGTCATCCAAATGCTATAGTTGTTATTTTCTTTCTAGAATCATTAATTTTATTCGCACTCTTCAAAGTAAGGTGGTGATCAGGAAACGAAACCTGTTTGTGGTCAGACAACAAACCCATAAAGTATTCCTCAAAGTGATGTGACATTTCAGGGTCCAAAAACAGACAACTGGGTCTCTGGTTTCCTCTGGAGGGAGTTCATTCTTAATCATTGTCAATGAGAGCTGTCACCTAATAAATACAAATAATGAGAGATCCATGCATCACTGTAGCATGAAAAATAGTATTTGTGGCAGCAAAAACTCAATTAATTGCTGCTTTGGTAATATTGTGAGTTAGGAGTAAGCCCTATGGAGACATGTTTCAGGTGATGCTGAATATGTTTGAAATGATCCAAATTTTCCCTCTCACACTTGCATTACTTCACAGCATCCTTATCCATTTGGGTTAATCATCTGATTCTCCATACTACTTGACATCTGAATATTTATTCTGCTTTCCAAGGCAGTATTTTTAACTCTTGGATGATTTTTAAAATTAATATTAATATTCACCATTATGCAGAGTTTTTCTAACAGAGAGACATGTGAGTCACCTCGGAGCTTGTTAGAGATGTAGATTCTCAGGCTTCGTCTCAGGCCTACTGAGAATCTGCCCTTTAATTTATCCCCAGGGGAGTCATGTATGTGTTAAGGTTTGAGAAGTGCTGGCTTAGATTTTGAACCCGGTGGAGTGTGAAATAATGCCTGTCAATGTCGAGGAGCAGTCCCAAGCTGTGCAGGGGTGGGTGAGCTTCTGGAAGCTGGTGAAGTGAAGGGAGAAGTGCTTACTTCCTCCACTGAGTCTCCTCTAGTGGGAGGAAATGTCTTCCATTAAGACAATTTGAGAGAGCAGTGCCTGTGTTTTACACTGTTCCTTATTGCTCCGAGTATTTTATTTTTTTCTGAGCTCGGTAAGGGCAATTCCAGATGATTTCCTTGAGCCCCAGGGCACATCAGGTTCCTTATTGGCATTTACATACAGGTCATCTTTTACTAGGTGGACATATCGCCAGAGGGCACTTTAAAAAAAAAATGACCATATGGCCAAGAATAGTATTCTACTCTGACTTGTTCCAAATTAATATATGCTGAAAGCTAGAAAAAAGAAATTTAGGGAAACTGGAAGACTGAAACCCCAGAAGGAAGGGAGGAGGCAGGAAAGAAAGATCTAATATATGATTAATGGAAAATTTGATCTAGATGAAAACTTTTACAAAGGTGTCAATATAACTAACAAAATGACCATAAAAGGGTGTTTGTTGAACATTTATACTGTGCTTTTAAATAGTATACCATTTATTCTCGATAATAATCCTACAAGATGGGTAACAACAAGAGATGTGTATCACAAGAGATTGCCCAGGTCACCTCATCCAGGCTTGAGAGCTTTCCAGTGGGTGTTGGGTGGAATCCAAGCATCTACATTCTGACGAGGATCCAAGGTGATTCTTATGAACTTCACCTAGACATCAGGCTTCTATTTATATCTTCTAAGAAACTATTACCATTTCTGGCAGCCACATCAGTTTTTTTCATATTAATCTTGTCAATCAAAACATTTAAGTTCTTTTTACACTGATTACTAAGATAAATACTGTCTCTTTTCAGTTCCACATTTCTGCAGTTCAAAGCAAAACTCAGTGAATAACATTACCTACATACCTATTCGATTGTGTGTGATGAATGCTGACTTCTAGTCTAGCCTGTGGAGAATACTTGGGATATTTACGTCATTATGTTATATCATGAATCATCAACTGATTCAAAAGGCATCCACCCATTTGATTAAAAATGTACTTTATTTCTAAGAGGACAATGAACTGCTAAAAGAAAAGGACACAAGGCAAATCCTGTGAATTCCTTAGAATCTTCCTTGAAGGCAGACACTGACCTGTTAATTGCAAATCTTTTTCTGGGATTTTCCGTGACCTAGAGATTTAAAGAAATGCAGTGTTGTTGGCCCAAAGTAAGTCTCGAAGTGATAAAAACTAAGACTTTAGAGAAGTGAGCAAGGGCCAAAATGCTAAATCATTTAGGAAATACTAAGAAATTTAGATCCTATTCTTGATGTTTTTTGAATTCATTAAATAATATAGGTAGGGAAATGATATGCACCAAATATTTTTAAAAATTTTTGTTACCACTTGCAAAATGAATTCGGTGGGTTCAAAAGAAGAAGAATGTAAATGGCGCAAATTAGAATTCTGTTCTAGTAGACTAGGTAAGAAATAAAAGCTGCTTGGATGGAATGCTAGCATACAAGATAGAGAAGCCTGGGTAGATTTGAATACCTTTGAAAGGAGAATATTCAGAGCTTGGCATTTGGGTGCTGGGATTGAGATGAATCAAGAACAGTTCTAATACATAGGGCTTCATAGGTAGATGAATTTTGTTGTCATTTACAGAGGGTAGGAAAATAATATTGGAAGAAGTGCATGATCAAGGGAGTCTGCTAAATTAGATGTAAATATGAGTCACACAGTTTGCTATATGGTGTAGCTGCTTCAGTGACTTGGAGTTATCAGTGTATAGGTAACATTTTAGTCCCTTTGAATGGCTAATTGCATCTAAGGAGAACATTTCATAGACATTTCCAAGGATATAATTCTGGAGATCAACAGAAATCACAGAATCGATAGGGAGACTGAATGGAAATAGGTAATGAGGTGGGAGAAATACCATGAGAGAAAGTTGTTATGCTCACCAAGAGCATCAAGAATAAAGGATTTTAAAGAAATGAGCAGTCATCAGAGAGGTGGAATTCTATTTGGACATTTTGTAAGATGAACTGAAAGGAGTGAACATTAGATTTTACAACAGAGGTTATATAGGTTTATCAGTCCTTTAACAGATAAAATTGTTGAGTAAAGATGAGGACTGGATTTAGAATAAATTAAATTAGGTCATGAAAAGATTCTCCATATTATTAGCCATCAAACAAATGCCACTCAAAACTTTACCAATTGGATGGCTTTAGTAAGAAGATACATTTGTGTGCTGGTGAGGATGTAGAGGAATTGAAACCATCAGGCACTTCTGGTGGAAATGTAAAAAGGTATATTTTTTCTGGAACACAGACTCAAACCATTAAGCACTTAGCATGTGGTACAGCGATTCCACTTCTAGATGTATACCAAAGAGAAACAGAAACAAATCCACACAAAAACCTGTACATATATTTTCATAGCTGCATTAATATACTCAATATGGTTAAAGTCCAAATGTCTATCAACTGATGCATGATAATGACATATGCATATAGTGGAATATTACTCAGTTACAAAATGGAAAAAAGTACTGATGGGTGTTAAAGCATGGATTAATCATGAAAATATGATGTCAACTAAGTAAAAGAAGCCATACACAAAAAACCAACTACATAATACATGATTCCATTAATATGAAATATGCAGAGAAAGCAAATCTGTAGAGACAGGAAGTAGACTACTGGTTGCCAGAGGCTGGGAACAGAGATGTAGTGTAAAAAAATGAGGAGATTAGGACATGATAACTAATGTGCTCAGATTTCCTTTTGGGATAACAAAACATTCCAAAATTAACTGTAGCCATGATGTACAACTCTGTGCATACAACAAAATTCATTGTGTGGTATACTTTAAGTAGATGAACTATATCTTAATCGAGCTGTTAGAAAATAAAGGCAAATTAGCTAGAGATGGTAGCATGTTAAAAAGTATATTAATGACTATATTATGGGAAAGAGGAAAAAAGGAAGGGTATAAGGGAGGGGAAGAAAGGCATCACACAAGATTTAGTATATTTAGCTTGAGGAGAGCCAGTTTGGAAAGGAGGAAGACCATATATTGAGATAATGTCATTTTCCTTTTTGGTGGTGGATTTAAGAATGTTTATTACATTATTAAAACAAATAAAATATTTTAAATGACTCTTTTCAATGAATAATAATATTAATGAGTTACAAACTAAGAATTATGATTAACCTAATTTTGTACAACACCAAATGTAAACTTCAAGATTTGGAAGAAAGACAGGCTATTAATGGAGAGCTTTTGAAAAGGCAAGGATATGTGGGTAGCTAAAGTCAAAAATCTTTTTCTCCACTGGAGATTTCCTGTCATGTTGAATCAATCATTCACAATCAAGGCACCAATAATGCATTTAAACAGTACCCAAAAGGAATTCAAATGGTGTAAGTATAAATTAAATGATACCAATGAATTAAATTTCTCAATATCCTCTTTGATAAAAGAAGATCATTGGACTAGACTAATTATGAAATCTTCACTAGTACTAGGTTTCAAAGATCTGAGGCATTTAAATGTCATCTCTTCCAGAATATTGTTCACTTATTAATAAGGTGCCTTGACTGCTGTAAGTAGGAACCAAATGTCATCTCTCCTAGAATGCTGTTCACTTATTAATAAAGTGTCTTTATCACTATAAACAGGAACCAGAAGCATTGCCACATGTCATCTCCCTGGGTTACCAAATCTCACAATATGAAAATACCAACAAATATGACAAAACAACTTCCTGTCCCCACAAACCTGGTCAGCCTTGCATTTCTTATTAGAAATAATTTAGCCATGGTGTGAACATTTAAAGGAAAACAGTTTTTCTTCCCTGTGGAATATTGGCCTGTAAATACTAGTTATGAGACTATGTGATAATAAAAGAACACTGAGAAACATTTCAGAAGGAGTTTATAGAAAATGGACATTCAACATGGACTAGAGATATTAGGAGGTCACATCATGTTCTCTCTAGGTTACTCATTTTTCTATAGTCATTAATTAATTACAACTAAGAAAAGATAAATTATTGGAATATTCGATTGCAGCACAGCTAAGATTAAAATCAATAGCTGGAGTGCTGGTGAGGTAACTGTATTCCTTGGCATCACTTTTGTTATTCATTTAGAAATGTCACGTTAAAGATAGTTAATTAGCTACTAATGGTGGATGTGTTCATTTAAATGCGCACATTTCTTCACTTCATGATGAGTCTATGTGAACAACTGAACAGACCATGTGGGTAATGATTGTATCAGGCAGGTTATGAGAAGGAAACTGTTCCTTAATTAGGATTAAACCAAATCCTTAAGATAAAAATATAATCAAATAATTGTAGAGCATTAGAGGTAGACATGAATTTGTCAAAACTCCTCATTTTATAAATGAGAAAACTACCTAAAATTTAGATAATTTCCCTTGCTCATTTAATTTCAGAGAACCTAAGACTCCAAACTGCCTAACTTCCTGTCTTATATTTATTATACAAAACATAATGGACTACTATAATTATCTGCCTCAGCTGCAAGTTCTTACTAAACTAGATCTTTAAGCATTTGGTGATCAAACTCTCCACCCTTGAATGCAACAAACAATAACCTTTGGAAATAGTAAAACTGAATCTGTTTTTTCCACAACATTACTTGTCAAAATAGAAATTGCACTAGATTAAATTGAACAGGAAAGGACGACATGATTCAAGCCTGTTGCAATAGAACATCTGACCTCAATTCCACTGAAACAAGACTTGAGGGCTTTTAAATTCTGGTGTGGGAAGACCATGGGTCTGTTGTGCTTATTAACTGCCTTACCTAATCTTCCTCCTATACCCAGGACAGGAAAGAGGGTTGCAATTTAGAGCAAGGCACACACCTATGCAGTATTTTATACAGACTGGGAAGAGGGGCAGCCATTTTGTTGGGCAGCCATCTTTGCTGGGGATGACATTTCGAAGAAGTGGTTTATTCGTCTTTGAGAAAGACACTTCTGGGTTACAGAGCCTCTCTTAAAAGAAGCTTCTAAAGTGATGTGAGCAGGAATGAAGCCATCTTATGCTTCTGTCTAGTTTCAAACTTACTTTCTGAGTCTAAACTAGCTTGTGATGATCATATGATGGGTGTGCCTGTGTGATAACTTGTGTGGTAACTATATAGTGTAATAAATCTTTGGCCTTCATGCCAAAAAAAAAAACTTGTGAACCCTTTCTGAGAAACTTATAAAAATTTATTTTCTAAAAAATATTTTTTTACCACAAAGAAAAATATCTTTTTACCACCACAAGATTTGCACCACGGTAAGATTAGCATATGTTGTTTGTATCACACTCCCCATGGCATACAAGGCAAAACCTCTACCACTCGGGCTTGGTCCTTTGACTCAATGTTTGTGGGCTCTGCCCCAGGAATTGCTCTTTGCTCGAGCTCTGCAACTGTCTGTGACCTTCACTCTGCCAGTCCTGAACACCCTAATACCAGTCTGGTCTCTGGGTCATCCTCAGTCCCAGGGTTGCCTGGCACCCCCCGCCCCTCCCACTCCACTTCTCAGGGCATGTTGGGCAGGTGGAAGAAAGATCCTGCACTCTTGGCACCTCCTCTACCTTCCAGCTTATGCTGCGGGTGAGCTCCCCTCTCTCTTGCTATAATGTGATAAATGCTCAATAAACCCTTGCATTCAGGACTCTAGCTGGACTCTTGGGATCTTTGTTTGGCAGCCATACTGACTTCCTTTCGTTCCTTTGAGCCTCAGCATGGCCTAACACAGAGGGCCTTATGGCTTGGAGAGTCTCCTCCATGTCTGCTCATGACATAAAATAAATTTCACATGGAAGGGGCAAAGAAAAGAAAGAGTTTACAATTAGAAGTTTTTAAAAGTGTTCCAGAAAAGGGAGCGTAAAGACCCCTGGTGTTAGTTCAGTTGGATTATGTAAGGATGAGGTGATAGGGAGACCAGAGGCCTAGGGACAGGAAGAAACATGTCTAAAGTGTTGTAGGGCTGGGGAATTATAATGGTCACATCCAAAGATGTGTTTTTCAAGGTAAGTTTTCTAAAGTGCTGATTACATTGGAACCATCCAAAATGAGCCAAAGTTCTCTGAAGCATGGCGAGAACTGTAATGATAAGGAAACACTCAAGAAATCCATATAGGCTCAGGGCATGGTTTAGGCAGCCATTCTCTGTGTGTCTCATGGGGAAGGACACAGACTGGGTATGCTGATTTTTCTCTCACCTTATCTCATCATTTCTTTTTAAATCTCTAAATGCAGACAATTCTGTCCAGAGTAATATTTCTCTCTTTCCCTTATTTAGTACTTCAGACTCCCAAATTGATCTTCCTCTCCCCATGCATTCATTCGTACTCTTCAGTGATGATACTCTGAAGAAGAACTGGGAGTGGCTGCCAAGGTAGCTCCTCACCATTTTGGCTGAGAATAATTCTGATTCCAACCTTTCCCTTATCACCATGTGTGATTTAAATTGTATACATTTTAGCACACTTTTGTAAAAATCAAATTCTGAATTTTATGTAATTAAGGCATTTTTGGCCAAAAAAAAAACCACATCTTAATTGTGTTGTTCTTTCTTTTAAATTATAACTTCCGTATAACATAATGATTTTGAAATTATATTTAGTTACCATATTTTTGTACTATACTTTAGTTTTTCCATTTGAAGTTTGGATAATTTATACTAAATTTAACGTTTTGCAATTGTCATTGTTTTCTTAGATGAAACATCCTTAGATGGGTGAGGTTATCTATCATTTTTACCCAAAATTGCTGATTAACTGAATAGACAATTATTTATAAATTAGACCTTAAGGGACAGATGTTCAACAATATATTTTAATATCTCTTAATATTCCTAGTAAGTATTCTAATGAAGTTGTTAATAACTTTAAAATATCATTACATAAAGATCTCTAGCTTTCATTTTTCATCTCAATCATTTTCAAGAGAAAAACACAACAGTTGATTTCCCTTAAGTACTTTTATTCCAGGAAGGACTTGGCTGCTGATTTCTTAGACAGTGATCCCAGTTTGGACACAGAGGGGAGTTGGCAGGGAAGAGAACAGAGATTCAGGGGAAGAGAACAGGTAAGTCTTGTTCCTGGAGACCTGGGGCCATACGCTTCCACCTGGCTGGATGGAGTCTACTGTGCCTGATCGATTGGGATGGTGGGCTGGGTGAGATGCACAATTGGGGCACAAAGGAACCTTGGTCAAGATAATCCATCTGCTGGAGGCTCTGATTTCCCGATTTTGCTGCAGCGACACTCTTGACTGAAGTGTTGTAGACAAATCCACAAGCAGAAAAATAGGGGACTGTGTCAGAACTGAGGCTAGGAATAGGAGCGGATGGTTCTAGAATATCTGAAGTGTTCCTTCCTGGAAAGTTTAGGCAACTGTCCAGAAGGGCAGAGCAGTGCCTGGGACAGTGGAGGGAGGTGTCAGGGACACCAGGAAAGCATGTCACATGGGCACAGCCCAGAATATATAAGGACAATCAGCCAGGAGACTCACCCTGCTGGTCCACAAAAGACCAAAAAGGATCTGTGAGTTTTGGTTTTGCCTTCAAGGCAGGCATCCCAAACACAGGCAGGGGACAGTCCTGGGTGATAAAAATGAGCTCAGAGAAGCAGGGAGGCAGGAAGGGGATCAAGGAGGGAGGAGGAGGTGAGAGAGAGAAAATGAGAATAAGAATATAACTGAGCACTCATGGAAATAAGAAATGACAGAAAATTTAAATTTAGTATAATCAAACCAGCAGGGGTTTCAGATACTAAAATTACCTAACACGCTATATAAATAAATGGTTTTAATTTTAGTTAGTTTAAAAACATTAAAAGGTGGTTAGAAAAATATAAGACACACTAATAAAAACAAATATGAATAAAATGAAACTTCTGGAAAAGTAAAACACATATTTAATATTTTAAAATGTATCACTGTGGGTGTGTCAGATTGGACACAAGGTGAGAAAGAATTGATTTTCCAGTACCTAGGAAGTCTTTCACTTAGAGATTCACATTGCTGCTTTACCCCCTACCAGTGAGGTCTCTCCTCAATACTTTGTTAGTCGATCAAAATTCCCCAACTTTGAAGACAGTCTTTCTTTCTTTTTCTAATTCTGCTTTTGTTTTTCTTAAGTTTGGTCACTTGATATAATTTCCTTTCCTTACTTTCTTCTCCCTCTCTACCATGCAAACTCCCCTGGGGTTGATGTGACTCTTTCACACTGGAATGGCCCAGGCTTATAAAGTGTTTGCACCTAGAACAGGCTCATTTGATATTTCCTGAATGAAAACGAATGATGAATATGAAGCAAATTAAGAAAACAACCTAAAGACTACAAGAACTGGAATATAGAAAAAAGAAAAAGTGAACAAAGAAAGAAAAAAAATTACACAAATAAGTAAACAAAATGGAGTAAAATAAGGTTTTTTAAAAAGTCAAAGCCATTTGAAGTAGAAAAGTAATGATAATGTAGTTAAAAGATCCAGTATGTCTTGCAACTAACTAAAAGAAATTTCAGAAAAAGGGAACCAAAGAGATGCAATCAAAGAAGTAACATTGGCAATGATTTTTATATGAATCACAGTCATGTCCTAATGGTATAAATTGTGACTACTGAGTTCAAGAAACTATTATATCATAGCCCTGAGAAGATCAGAGGTGATGCACCAATTTATGGTGTATGTATTTGGTGATGAAATAACCAAAAATCAAGACATATTTGCAAACGTGGCTGAATAGAGCCAGCTGGGAATGAGTAAGTATTTGTGCTCTGATGTTGTTATTGGAGTTAAAACACTTATGAAAGAAGAGTAAGTTCTGCAGATCCAATGTACAACAATGTGATTTTAGTTAGCAGTATCACATTATTTACTTGAAATTTGCTAGGAGTACCTTGTTCACAGTCTTGCCACACGTACACAGGGGATGTGGGATGACTGTGTTAATTAGCTTTTTTAAATATGAAATAATCAAAGTGCACACCTGAAACATATACACATTTCAATTGTCAGTTATACCTCAATAAAAATGAGGAGAGAAGTGAAATGACAGGCTTAGGGGTGGGTATTTTTAGATAACATTGAACAGTGGTAGGATAGTTCTGGCTATCTGTAGCCATTATTTTGTGGGGCTACTTGAGTTTTATATTGTGCATGTGAATTTATTTCACACACAATTGCAATAACAATTGTAAATTTAATACTATATTTGACAGTGCAAGAGCTACGTGTATTTATTTATCTTTTATCAGGAAAACTGGCATGCAGAGTATGGCCACACTCATAAACATTTCTAAGTGACATTGTAAAATCACTAAAGTGATTTTTATACATCACTGTGAAAAGTTGTTCACAGACCATTTTGTGCTTTGGAAAATTTGTTTTGAAAATCTCTATGTTTACTGTAATTCAACTCACATTTCAAATAAGCTCACTAAACAAACACACACTCCACACCCAAGGAGATTTTCATCTTAAACTGACATTTGCACTATTTTTGGAAAGTTTAATCCTTAAATAAATATCTTCTTTCAAAAGGACAATATTTTAGAATGAAAATATTTCAGATTTGAAAGTAAGTTTGCAAAACAAATACCTCAACCCCAAACATTCTGATGGAAGAAAAATCTTCATTTTCTGCTGAAGCTGACAGTGACTCTTTATCACATGGGCCAGCTGATATCAACCTTGTAAATGTCCAGGAAGAAAGGAAAATAAGGCTTCCTCCACTGTGACTTTATAAGCTACTACACATATGAGAACTAAACAAAAATCAATTAAGATTTTTGATAGAATATTCATATCTGCATTGTTGAGAGATGTGATGCAGCTTTGTAGTTTACAGTAAATTACCCAGATTGCTAGTGGTGCTGTCATTCCAATGACTATTGGAATAAAATCTGTCATCCTTGCAAAGTCTCATGCTGGTAATGACTTTTATTAGATGAAAAAATTTAAACATCACACGGCTTATTTGGGCTTGCTTTATGATTGTGCATGTATTTTCAACAATTTTTAAAAAATCTGGAGGAAGCTTTTTATATTAATCTTTACCTAAGAAATATTTTATCAGGCCAGTGATTTAGTTCAGTGGTTCCTCTGCCTGCCCTGCAAGGGCAAGGTCCCAAGTTTGATCTCTGGTACCAAAAAAAAAAAAAAAGAAAAAAAAAAAAAAAA
>NW_022900928.1:127167176-127178893 GCF_012274545.1 Fukomys damarensis | reverse complement strand
TTTTATGAAACACATAGACACATAGCTTCTTTGGAGAAAACACATAATTTAAACTTCCTTCAAATAGTAACAGCTGGTGTTTATCCACTGTTTACCATGTACTGTACATGATAGGAAGCATTTATATTAATACTCTCATTAAATCTTTATAAGGAGTTTGTGAGTTAGGTCCCACCTATATTATTCTTCATCTGTGTGAAATAGAAAGACTCCATCTCTGGGAGTCCTGGGACTTAAAAGGCTAGCTGTACAGAGAAATTGGGTAATTAGAAGATGGTGCCATTTCAGACTCGAGTTAGAATCATAAAAACTTAAAACATTTTCTGGCAGACTGGGTTTTTCTCTGGCTTGTAGAGAATTTTGCACAATGTAAAAGTGTGAATTTCCTACCATGACCAATGTTATATTTCCCAAATAATTATAGATTATTTATTTCACTAGGATCACAAAATACAAAATAATTATAAAGTGACTAACAATACTTGGTCTAAATTCATCAATATCTTAGCATAAAATGAAAGGTTTCTGGTTTCTTGTGTGGAGAAATGTTACTGGGTAGCTCCTTCCAAAAGGGGCTTACCAGTTAAACATAACCGAGTTCCAGGTTGCTCACCTTGCCTTCTGGAGTTGGAGTCCAGGTTCTTCTTGTCTCAGACAAAGAAATGAATGATATGAGCAAAAAAGCAGTGGCAAAGTTTATTTGAAAAAGTGAAAGTGAAGTGTGAGAGAGAAACTGGCTCTGCAGAGTAAGCTTGAGCTGAACAGAAGAGGAAAAAGCAAGATAAAATTATGCCCTGCAGAAAATAGGACAGGCTGTCCTGAAGAAAGCTATGAAGGGAAAGTCTTTTTTTATAGCATTTGTGTCCTTTATATTGTCCAAATCTGGAAGAAACCCATGAAAATTTCTATGAGTCCTGAGAGGTGGCTCTGGGATCCCACACCTTGAGCTCAAGTCAAGTCTAAGCCCCCCTGCTGTAAACCTGATCGAGTGCTCAAGAGAAGTCCAGGACTTTGGAAACTGTTCTGTGCATATGTCTGGGATCTTGTAATTAACAATTCACCCCGTTTCCCCAGCCAGCTTTCCATGCCCTAATATCCTATGTCAGAAAGACTGATTAAATGGCATTTTAAAGTGTTGCTTCACAGTCAGATGAATTTTACCAGTTCTCAGATTTTGGAAGAAAAGAACGGGGAAGGGAAACTAAAGCCAAGTTTGCTATTTGTTTTCATAATGTGTTCTTGAAAAGGAGTGCTGAAATGAAATATTTAGCACAAATTTAGTCAGAAGACTTAAAATTTGAACTTTCCAAAAGTTGACTTCTACATTAACTGTGTGAATTTGTTCTTGAATTCCACCCCCAGGGTTTAGTACATCTATTTGATTTTTAAAAATCATGTCATATTAGGGTGAAGGCTGAAAGGGCTGCTTCAACTAGGCTGAACTCACCTGTCCCCTCACCATTTCCATAATTCTTAGAGAAACCATAGCTAACACTGCTGTACAGACCAAGCTAACTGCTGTACCTACCTGCCCAAGACAAAAGACAGCCATAATTTTGCAGATAGCATTGCTAATCACTTTCCACCAAAGATCAAAATGGCCACCCAGTAACAAAAGGCGATATGACCAGAGACTAAGAGAAAAGCAAGATATCTCCAAACCTGTCATTGCAGCAGAGTGAAAATATGCAGTGGTGCCTCATTAAGTCAGTGGAAATTCAACTTTCCTATTCAGTTATATAGTAATTGATGGTAGAGATCAGGAGGCTGAGGAGAGGAAAATGTCACCTACTATTTCTAGCAAGTTATTACACTCAGCTCAGAGTGTCTGGGTGTTTGGCCAACCGTTAACCACCTGGATCCCACTGAGCCCCTGGGAGTGAGTGGTGCCAAGGCCCAAATCTTTCTGATCCAAGTGGTACCAGCAGGGGCATCTGCAGGCCTTGACTGACAGCTTATTAACTCTAATTTTGAGTTTTTGCACCAAGCATATAAAAATGAAATGAACCAAGTTGTTTATCTTCACATTTTAGCTTTTGCCTCTTACATTATGTTTATCTTCCCAAGTGATGCCATTTACTCACTTATTACTATAATCTTATTGGCAACTCTTAGGAGCATTAGAGAAATATAATATTTTTAATAAAGAAAAATAATTTTTCTAAGTCACTTTAAACTTTAACACTGTATTATGGAATAAATCCTTGACAAATTTGTACATTTATTTCATTGCATCATAACTCATTTCAAGAGAAAGAAAAACAAACCTGGAAGTCAAACATTAAAGAGGATGTAAAAGTCGCCATAGCCCCAAAAGTATGGGTGAAACTTTTCTTTTTCTGTGAGCTAATGGACCAAAATGGCTCTATTACTTACAGGAACAAAGAATTGAACTTTGTGAGGCTCTGACAGTAAAGTAGTAGTTCAACCTGAGGCATAATGAAGGTGGTTAGGTTTGATGTGTGTCACAGTTGTCTCCTTCTGAGTATTATTTTAGATTCAGTGTGTCCATCCAGAACTGGAAGACACACGTGTAGACATGCGATACTATGGAGTGGGTAGGCAGAATGTTCTTGGTAGAAGATTCTACACACCTGTGGAGTCCATTCCCTTTAGGAAGACAAACTTATGGATATTTCACTCAGTTTAGGTCTTTCGGTGCTTTAAATATTTATTTTCTCATGATACAAATCTCTTTATGGCACCACCTGGATTGTTTCTATGACATCTCTACTGCTAGATACATTGGTAGCTAAGATTCGCTGTCAGTAACAGCATTAGGGAAGTTCTACATGGGCTTCAAATAAATTCAGCAAAGCAGGAAACTTCTTACCATTTTGATAAGAGACAAAAACCAGGAAGGGAATCAGCACCTTGTACTCCCTTACAAGAGTCAAGCTGATCTGAAAAATAAACATTTGAAAAATTAAATAAGGGGGGGAAATATCCCCACCTAACTACCTCATCATTTAGAAAAGCCCATGTTATTTTTAGTCCCCTTGTCTCAGCTTCTCCTGCTCTTATGGCCCAGTGGATGTGATTTCCTGCCTCTTGTGCACAGTAATTTTCCAGTAACAGTTGGGGCTCAAAAAGTCCTGAGTTGTCACACAGATTTCAAGGTCAACAGAAAGCTTTCAGACAGAAAGTGACTTTCAAAATCTGAGCACAGAAGAAATATATCTTTCTCAGGGAATTTCCTCTATTCACCTAGGAGTCCTTCAGAAAAAATAAACACTACTTTGATAGAAAAGAATTCTGTAAAGTTCTCAAATTTGAGAATCTCTAGCACATGTATACTTCCATTGGGATTGTAGGCTAAAACATCTAAATGTGATTGCACAAGTGCTTTTCTGCTCCTCTTCTCTGGCCACATCCAAGGATATTTTTTGTCATGGTGGCAGGAAGTAAATTAGGATATTACCCGGGTCAGTGTGTAAATTTCCGTGTGGTCAGGTCCCATCTGTAAGTCTCCACTCCGTAATGAAGATCAAGAATGAATCAAACTTGTCAGCCTTGTGTCCTCCCCACACCCTTCCCCACCAGACTTCCAAGTGAAATGATGGTGATTTGCATTACCAGGGTCTATTTCAAATGCCGTCTCCAAAGTACAGACAGAATCTACAGGGAAAATGCTGATGAACGTTGATATTCACTGTGCGATATGGTCCCACCTCACTCTGTTGTTTTGGGTGTTCTTTGCCCCTCCTGAGGCTCATGTGTTGCAGTTTTGGTCAGTGCTGTGACAGTGGGAGGTGGTGAATTTGTGAGAAATGGAGCCTCATTAAAGGTTCTTATGTCATTGGGTGTGTACCCTCGGAAGATACTGTGGAATCCCAGCCTCTCTCTGTCTTCGTATTCCCAGAAGTGATCTTACCCGTCTCGTGCTCTGCCATCTGCTACGGAGGCCTTACCAGAGCCAGCACTGTGCTGCTTAGACCTCGAGCCTCCAAAACTGTGAGCTAATCATACTTGTTTTCTTCGTAAGCAGCCTGACCCAAGGCTTTTTTTTTTTTAATAGTAGTAAGAAATGGACTAATGTCTTTAACTAAGGAGACCTCAACTAAGTCAGAGTTAGGAGTCTTTTTTTTTTTTTCTTTTGGTCCCAGGGATCAAACTCGGGACCTTGTGCTTGTGAGGCAGGCGGCAGAACCACTGAGCTAAATCCCCGGCCCTAATAAATAACTTTTTACAGCTGAAGATACACATGGTTTTCTTCTTGTCAGTTAGCACGTAGTGATATATGAAAGCTGCAGGATGACACTCTTCATTTATGTATCTATTGTAGAAACCGTTTCCAAACATTTTATAAAGATCCCTATGTCCCTGCTAATTTGGACCCTTTGTGGCTCATAATCTTCAAGGCAGTTTTTAATATTATATATATTTTAGGGGGGAAAAAAACCAAAAACCTGCTTTGGCAGCACTCTGTAGTTTTTAAATTTTAAGTGGATAATCACATTCTTAACTCCAATACATGTAAACCATGTTTCTGCTGAAAAGGTAGATAAATGTGACTTCTGTTGAAAATATAACGTTTATATTTCCTGCTACATAATTAAAGCTAGGGTAGGACATTATATAATCCACAGGGTGTGATGTATGCTCCTGCAGAGTTTCATTTTATGTAGTTAGTTGCTTATGCAGTCTGGGTTGGCATTGTGTGTTTGTGTGTGTGTGTGTGTGTGTGTGTGTGTGTGTGTGTGTGTGTGTCTGTGAGTGCATGTGTAGCCTTCTTGTCTCCAAGTAAAACAGTAAGATTTGGTCCTCATAAAACTAAAGTGTTGTACAATCGCCACAATATAGTGTCTTGTATAAACAGACACACTATTCCTAGGGCTCTGAAAAGGGTTCCTACCTAACTCCATTGTAGGGGCTTCCCATTTGGGATAGAAATATCTAGACTAAAATGAACACAAGACACAGTTGTCTACAGTAAATAAATCTGAAGCCTAAAATAATGCATCATCTGAGAGAGTGCCATCAGTGTGAAACAGGAAAAGAAATTCTAAGAGAAATCTTTCCCCATTAGATTCTCTGAGGCTATTTTAAACACAAAGAGCCTTTGAGTCTGACATCATTGATTTTTCTAAATCCATGTCAGTCTTCTTTGCCTGGGTTCTTTGAGAATCGTGACCAGATACAGGGCCTGACAGCCTAGGCCTGAGATGTGCCACTGTGGGCATGTAAAGACATCTCGACATGCCAGCCCATTTGCCCTAGCTGAGGTGTTATGGCTTGTGTTTAGATGTCCCTGCAAAGCCTCATGAGAATGAGGTGAGGATATTTTGGAGGTGGCTGAATCTAGAAGGTGTGATTCTTGGCACAATGCTAGGCCCAAGGGCACTAGGATTAAGGTTGTGAGTGCTACCTGCCCTCAGTAGTCTGAATAAAAGGGGCAGGAAGATGCTGTTAAGGTGTCTTGCTGCTTTTGCTGTTTTCCTCAACTGTTTCTGTTTTGCTGTTTTCCATGAACTGTTGCCTCTTTGCCACTCTGCCTTGGAGCCAGCCAATTATGGGCTAAAACGTCTACAAACTGTGAGCCAAATAAACCTTTCCTCCTTTAACTTTGGGTGTCCAGTATTTTTGTCTCAACAGTGGGAGAAAAGTAACTAAGACACAAGGTTTGACAAATTATCAGCATGCATACAACAGCCAAGATCACATGAAATGTGCAAAAACTCATCAAACGCAAACTTTCAGCTTTCAATAAAAAGCTGTATCACCAAAGTCTGTTACCGTGTTTTTAAGACAAAGATGCTAATGTGTGAGTTCTTTTTTTCTCAACTAAAACCTCAGTATTTCAGATTTAACTGCAGTGTTGGCGCATTGGGATAAATAAGTGGGTTTTGAGTTGCAGTTTGGGCACCCATTCTCTGAAAGGATTGCCATTCCTGGCTTAGGCCCTATAGGGTATGTCATCTCTCCTCTACCCTGCAGTAGTCCTGTGACCCTGGACACAATGGGTTCCCACCGGTCCTCACCTCGTGGCGAGGATGAAAGGATTAAATGATTTAATATAAGTAAAATTCTCAGAATGGCACTTGAAATGCTTTAAAGCGTTTAAAAATCATTAAGTATTATAAGATTTACATATCTCATTAGGTTTCTATGTAAGATGATGGTTTTGTATCAGCATTAGCCCTGAAAGTTGAAGTTTGGCCTAATAAGAAATGATATATCTTTAGCATAGAAGTGTGATAAATCATGTCAGTTGCTGATTTTTTTAAATATTAGGAAATAATCCATTAATAAACCAAAGTTATACAGTAGAATGCAGTCTGGGGAGAGTTGCAGAAATGGGGAGTTGGGATGATATTTGTATCTGTACTCTGGGGCATGAGGGTATGTCTTTCAAGAAGGAAAAGTAAATCGGACAAAATTTAAAACAGAGTGATTAAGAATTGATGGACATAGTGAAATGACGATATTAGAGTCAAATATTTTGGGGAGTCCTAAAAATTGAACCCAATGATCCCAGCAATTTTGATTTTTTATTTTGAGACAGAGACACACTAAGTCACTAAGCTGCCCAACCTGGGCTTAAACTTGTGATTCTTTGTAAGAAAATTATAATTGGGTAATTGAGATGTTTTTCCAGGTAAGCAAACTATTGTGTCAGATGGATTAATAGTTTTGCAGAGATTATGATTTTATGATACTGAACTCATTCATTGACTTATAGTCATCTTTCCTTGGTAATGGTTTACTGGGATAAATAAGTAGCCAAGTCATGTTGGCACAGGTGGCCCCAGTCCTAGTCCTGACAGCTATGTCACATTGACACAGTGAATAAATGCAGTTTTGAAAATAAGAAAATTTAAATCATTCATAATACTAAAACTCCACTGTTCTTTTCATTCAACAACTGGTATTTAATTTTGGGGGGGGTAACAGGGATTGAACTCGGGTCCTTGCACTTGCAAGGCAGGCCACCGAACCGCTGAGCTAAATCCTGGGCCCAACTGATATTTAATTTTGATAGTAAAAACTAAAGAAATACATTTTCATTGTGATTTTTTATTTAATATTATATTAATAATAATTTCCACTTCAATAGTATGGCCTGAAGGATTTTAAAAACAGCTATTTCACCTTCTCAAGTACCCTGGCCTAGAGTCTCAATCTCCTGCCAGACATTACAATACAAGACAAAAAGAAGGCACAAATACTCACAGCAAAAGAGGGAACTGGGATGGACTGCACCAAGCATGTGGCAAGGACTCCAAGAAAACAGGACCACTGGTATTTGTTGATTATATAAGCATGAGTAAAAGAGAGTAGGGAGACACATGTGTCATCCAATGATAACAGCGGACAGAGGCATGACTTGTAAAGGCGGCGGGGGGCGGGTAAGACATTCTTGCAAAAAGAGCAGAACAGGGCCGGAAATTTAGTTCAGTGGTTCCAGTGCCTCCTCACAAGCACAAGGTTCTGAGTTTGATCCCTGGTACCAAAAAAGAAAACCAACAACAACAACAACAAAACAAAGAGCAGAACAGACCAAAGGTAGGTCAGGGTTAACTAATAAGCTACAAAAACAATTAAGGAAGGAGGTGCTCTTGGAATGGAATGTGGTTTCAGGCCACGTTTACCTTGGCCTCAATGTTATCTCACTTAAGAGTCCCGCAGCTTCACAGACCAGGACTTATGTCTCTACTGCAGCCATGTCGGTGGGGTGCTGTGCTTGCCCACAGGCCATCAACATCCTCTTGTGAGTCACACATGCTTTGGTCCAGTTCTGAATATACTGTGGCCGATTAGGAGAGGAAAATGCCTGTTCCATGTTATAGCTGCTCTGACTTTGGTCAGAGGCGTCTATCACATCACCTTATAGATTTCTACCTTATTATTTAAAATTTATTTTATTATTTTCCATGTGGATGTTTAAGTTGCATCATTTTTAGACTTTCATAATCTGTGCAATGATAAATATTTTGTACATAAAACTTTGTGTTCATTTTTATTTTCTAGAAAAACTCAAAATGAGGACACAACTTCCAGGATACAAGTCATGGGCATTCAAATAGAAGTACTTGAATGATACCATTTAAACATTATTTTAAGAATTCCATAATCAACAGCCATAGAGCCACAGCTTAAAACATGTTAATAAGTTCCTGTAATTATCTTAGAACATGTTGAGAACATATGCAACAGTCACTTTGTTACTAGAGAAACTTGTTTAGATTTTAATTGTAAAAGGTGTTACATGCCTTTTTCAAAAATTTTATTAATGAGACTTTACCAAGCTAGGTGTGGTAACACATGCAATTTAGGCCCTTTTAGATCCTTTGTCAAAATTTTTAGAATATAAAAAGGGATGGAGATGTAGCTCAATGAGAAGGTCCTGGTTCAATACTCAATAAATAAGTAAGACTGAAAAGGACTCGCTCATGTTTTATGTGTTTTCCGCATGTTTGACCAGAGTCAAGCCTTCTATTATAGAAAAAAGACTAGCACCCAGAGAAGGATTATTTGTTTAAAGTACGTAACAGATTGTTAAGGCACATTTCTTTTTTAATTTAGTAAAATTTTTGATAGACACAACATTTATACATACTTTTGAGGTACACTGTGGTGTTTTGGTTCTCCTAGACATTGGGTAGTGATTGATTCAGGGAAGATAACATATCTATCACTTTAAATTTATTTTTTATGGTCAATAAATTGAAATTTCTCTCCTCTATCTTGTGGTATATAATGGATTCATGTTAATTTGCCCTGCTATGCCTCAGAACACAGCAAAACTTATTCCTTTTGTCAAGCAAGAACACTGTGTCCATTGTTAATCTTTCCTTTTCCTTCTCTCCCTCAGTTTGCCAATGAAATCATGTCCAAAAGACACTTGTACTCCTGTGTTTACTGCAGCACTATTCACAATCACTCGGATACAAAATCAACCTGAATGTCCATCAACAGAACAAATACTGGAGCATTACTCAGACATTTCTGTCTTGTGAAGGATTGCTGTTCTGTTGAAAAAAAAAAATTACAAGCCCAAAGACTGAATTTTAAAGTAGTAGCCATTCTTACTTTAACATATGTTTTGACTCATTTTTGTAATTATATTACTAAATTCAGCAAGTGTCTGTTGACACTTTCTAGGTTCTGCTTCTTGCAGGATGATGATTAAATTGTCTCCCCAGCCATCAGGTACTTACCAACAGTGTGACCTTCTGTGTACTAATTAAGTGAGAGGCCTTAGCAACAGAACGTTGCTGTCCTCCTTATTTTTCCTGCTACTACACTAGAAGAATGTTGAGCTTTGGAAACTGGGCTGAGGCAGCTGGATCCTGTGTCTCATGTTCTTTCTGCTTTGGGAAGAAGGAAATAACACTTATTCCACAAGTACTTCGGAAATAAACGACATGCTGCATGTACAAGGACCATTTGGGCTAAAAGGAATGACAGAAATTCAAGAAACTGCCATTAACTATGAAACTTTATCTCCAACGTTAGAGGTCTTGAGATACTGATACTGTCATGGGAAAGCCTGAGGTATGTTGAGGACTATCTCTCCAGTGCATATTTATACCAAACTCTTTAGATTCACAGTTAATATTAGTGAAAAGTTCTGTTTTTCTTTCTTTTTATACAGAGAGGCTTAAATTAGTCTATTTTTAAATACATGCTAATTATGTTGTAGATTCACTGGCTTCTTAAAATTGACAGGTGTCTCAGTATTGTGGCAGATTCTTTTACTTAAAATATCAGAAAAATCACAGTTCAGAGAAGTTTTTAATGGTAAGCGAGAAATCTATAGAAGTGCGGAACAGAACAGAGACAGCAGACAGTGATCATTTTAAATTGGAAAAGTGAGCAACTTCAGACGTGTGGGGAGTTATGCAGCACATTCGTGGCTGAGAAGTTGGAAGTCACCAGCCTTGAGCTTTAGTTAGGATATCAAGGTGAATTATAGCAGACTAAAAAACACAAGAAGGCGTAAAGATTATGAAGACATGAAAGCTATTTTTTTCATTGAATCTATTGGTACTTTTTAAGTAAACAGTACAGTTACATTTGTCATTGGGATCTTGTACCTTTACATGACAAATCTCGGTTCTCATTTTTTCCCCATAGCCCTGCCCTCCCTTCACCCCCTCCCTGCTCCCCTATAATGCATGTGTTTGGCATTCGCAGTTCTCCAGAAAAAAGTCTGGAGATTCACTTAGTACACTGATTTTTGTAATGCTTTCTATTCAGTATTCTCTTTTGGTTAAGGATTTACTTGTTACTTATTTATCTCTGAATACCACTTACAATTCAGGCAGATGCTGTGTAACTACACACATTATCAGCTACCCTGTTTTGGCTAGGCCAAATAGTTTAAACAGAGCACTGAGTACTAAATATTCTCCACCAAGCCATAGAACAGTCCTATCCCTGAGGTCAACATCTAACTCTCAGTGGAAGACTATAAACTCCCAGTTTTAAAATTAAATGGGAAATGAGAATTTGGAAAAGGGGTCGGACACAGAAGCCTTATAGTCAAGATTTGGATTCGCAGCAAAAGAAAACAATGGATAAGCAGCTTGAAGGAGTTGCATGAAAGGAAGATTTTGGTTTTCAGAGAGCAAGTGATGGCATGCAACCTTAGGAGAATGCTGCCTAAGGGTGATGTGTAGAATGGCATTTATGGCTGAGCATGGTGGCGCATGCCTATAATCCCAGCACGTGGGAGGCTGAGGCAGGAGGATCGCTTTGAGTTCAAGACCAGCCTGGGCTGCAGAGTGAGTTCCTGGTCCGTCTCAACTATACAGTGAGACCCTGTCTCAAAAAACAAATGGCATTCATGATTTTATCATTTACAGATGCTGTCTATGCTGTTGTTTGTTGCTTTGTTTGAACAGATATAACATTTTTATTAGCTTTCACAAAATCATTCCTATTCTCCATCCTATTTACCCTATTTTTCCCCATTTTTTTTATTGAGTTTATTGGTACAATCTAGGTATACAATACAGTTACATTCATCATTGGGATTCTGTACCTTTACATAATAGGTCTTGATTCTCATTTTTCCCCTTGTCCCTGCCCTCCCTTCACCCCTCCTCTCCTCCCCATTTACAGACACTTTATTTCCATTTTTTCAGTTTCTCATATTTTTTTCCTCTCCCTTATTACCTTTCCCCCACCCTTTCCATTTTCCCTATACCTTTAGCCCTTTACTTCCTATTTCACATTATTAATTATCTCATTAGGATCCTATGTACTATTATAGTTTTTCACACCAAAGAAACTATTCAGTATTTCAGTTAAAGAAATCTCTGTATGAACATTAAAAATAGGGAATCCTAAAATAAAACTAAAAAGGAAAGTAAAAGAGTAAAGGCAATGATGTAACATTAAAATAATCCTTAATTCTGGGGATGAAAATGGTCCCCAAACATTTTTAAATTGGTTCTTGCTGTTATAGTCTTATCTTATTCTTTTTTTCATTATTTAGAGAATACTTTATTAGTTTCTGTAATCAAACCCACTTAGATATGACCTTACATATTCAGTACAGTGAGTTACCCCTGTACACATGGAAAAAAAATTAAAAATAAAAATAAAAATAAATTAACATTTCTAGACCAATATGGCTGTCCATTTCTGTACAATGCCAAGTCAACACAGTAAATTGGGATGACTTTTTCCAAAGTTGGCAGCACCGATAAAGTTTCCCAAAATTCAATTTATATATATATATGTGTATATATATATATATATATTTA
>NW_022900928.1:127052258-127167001 GCF_012274545.1 Fukomys damarensis | reverse complement strand
CAAAGAAAAGAATAATATCCGAAAAACAGCAAAGTTCTGTTGCTGTTGTGGTACCTGGGACCATTTTTTTTATTAGCATCTTAATCATCATCTGGAAAGAGAACATTCTAGAGTAATATCATTAAATGTAGCTCTGATAAAGCATGGTCCCTACTATGTATCATAAAGCAGGTACAAGATAATTTACATTCATAGAGGTATGATACAGTACCGTCCTACATCAATAATACTAGAATCAATTTTGATTTGAAATTTACTTTGTCTGCAAATAAGATTGCTACCCCTGCTTTTTTTTGAGCTCCTGTTACATAGAGAATTGTTTTCTGTCTTTTCACTTTCAGCCTATGGGCTTATTTTTGCACTAGGTGTGTTTCTTGTATACAACATATTGTTGGATTTTGCTTCTTATTCCATTTTGCAAGTCTATTTCTCTTGATTGGAGAGTTGAGGCCATTGACATTCATGGTTATAACTGATATGTACTGATTTATTATTGACATGTTATTGGCCTTTTGTTTACTCTTTTTACTTTTTCACCTTCTCCTTTTAATTTCTTGCCTTGCCTATTTGATTTGCTCTGTTGGGCCTCATGGTGTTGTTGCCTTCATTGTCTTTTTCTAGGATCTTGTTTAGAACTGCTTGTAGTGCTGGTTTGGTATTCATGTATTTTCTCAGGTGTTCTTTGTCATGGATGTGTCTTATTTCCCCATCCATTTTGAAAGAGAGTTTTGCTGGATACATCAGTTTAGGTTGGAGGTTGTTCTCTTTTAGTACTTGAAATATCTCATTCCAGGCTCTCCTTGCCCCAAGAGTTTGTGTTGAAAAGTCTGCTGTGATTCTGATGGGCTTTCCTTTGTATGTGGTTTGTTTATTTTCTCTTACTGCTTGTAGTATTTTGCTCTTCTGTTGGGTTTCTGGGATCTTGATTATTATATGTCTAGGTGTAGATTTTTTTTTTATTGTAGCTAGTTGGGGTCCTATATGCCTCAGTTATCTGAATGTCAAATTCTTTCCCTCTGTTTGGGAAGTTTTCTGTCATGAATTCTGCAAACAGTTTTTTTAAGTCATTTGTATTTTCTCCTGCTACTTCATGGATTCCTATCAGTCTTATGCTATTCTTCTTTGCATCATCTAGGAGTTGCTGGATTGATTTCTCATGATCTCTTACTGTTTTTAAGAGACCTCTCTTTTTATGGTCACTGACTGCAATCTTATCTTCTATATCTGAGAGTCTATCTTCGCATTCTTTTATTCTGTTGCATAAACTTTCAACAGAGTGTTTAATCTCCTGGATATCTGTTTGAATCTGTTTTATGGATTCCATTTCTTTCTTATGCTGAGCCTTCATGGCTTCTATCATGGTCCTGAGCTCATCTATTTTTTGGTCAGTTTCTGCTCTAGAGTCTCGAATCATGACTTCCATTTTGCTCACTATCCCTATGGTTATCTGGGAAATTATTTCTGTTTTGAATTTTTCTAGAGCCTGATTGATCTGTTTTGTTACTTCCTGTGCTTTGAGTTCAGGGTGTCCTGGTGGTTTGCTATTGGCCTTTTCATTTGTTTGCCATTGGTAAACTGGAAGTCTGTCCTTGTGTCTTGCTTGTGTTTCTCATCTTAATTTTTGTTGTTGGACTGTCCTTGGTTTAATCTCTGGATTATCACCCAAATCTTCCTGATATAGTTGAGCCCTAACTTCTGTGTCTCTAACGACCCACAGTCATTCTCATCTTCATAACATCAGAAAAAACAGCTCATCAAATCAACCTCAATGCTTTATCCCAACTGATACAATCAGCAACACATTAAGATCAAGCACAACTTTGACACTGACAACCAGTGGTAGTCACTAGTCTATCACCCTTAAATCATTTTAATTAAATTGAAATCAAGAAGCAGTCCAGAACATGTGTGCCGTGAACAAAATTTCATTATAGTGTATTTACCATTTAATGGCTCAGACAGAGCGAGGATGAAAGACCCCTGATCCCAGTTAGCTGATGGCTGAACCCCATGATGCTGACTGACCTCGGGCTGCAAGGCCCAGAATGAGTTCCCCAACCTTCTGAATGATTGAACTCCACAATGTTCTATTACAGGTTTCCGACGACCTTTCTTTGAAGATGTTCAAAGTTGGGAACTCAGAAAAATACCCTTGATGACCACCTCTGCCTCTGCAGAGGGGGTCCAAAGACTGGCACAGTCAAGAGGTCTGAGAGTGTGGGGGGGTGGTTATAGGGGTTCTTGGGTGCCCACGCGGCTACCTTCCCAGTGCTTGGGTGATGGCAGCTGGGTCAGGAGCAGGCGTGGCTCTCCTTCCTGGGGTGGATCGGGGCCCAGGCTACCTTCCCGGTGCTTGGGCGATGACAGCTGGCTATTTATCCTATTTTTATTGTCAGGTAGAGTAGGGTCCAGCAGTGTTTTCCAAGTTCTTATTGTCCCATTCAATGAATCAGCCCAGACAATTGTAAATGTGAAAGATTACTGTTTATGATAGGGCAGAAATAAGGAAAAAGGAAAGGAAAAGGAAAAGAAGCACAAAAGAAGTGCTCAAGGAGAGAATGATGCATTCAAGAAAAAAGGGAAGATATGTCCCTGTAAGCAGAACAGACCTCTGCAAGAACAAGATGGCTCTGTTGCGAAGTCCATTGCTGCTGACATTTTTAAAAAAATTATCTTCTGTGATATTTGATCCAAGGGTCCTAGTTGATCTTGTTCTAGAAGATTGACATCAGGTGATAGGTTTGGCATATTCTTATCTTAGAATAGTGGTACCAGGTTCAGGGCTCAACTTGATCTCATGTCAGGCTCAAAAACTCCTGCTCTGGCCTCTGGTTAACAAGTCTCTTCAGAGTCTTTTCTCCAGCCATGGTACCTTGCCCTACTGTCCTCCTTCATTTCCACAGAATTTCTCAACTCTTAGTTGTGCTAGTATGGGAGAAAGAAGATTAGCAGCCACATGGAGACCACTTATGTCCCCTTTTATGTAGCTCTTGCCTTAGAGGATGTATCTCTTGTGATCTTGTCCTTGTTAGCTGAGTAAAAGAACCTCTCAAAAGAGCATTTGCTGTGGCTTTGTCATTTTTAGCTGTGCCACTCTTTTAAAATGATCTTTACAATAAGAAAAGAAACATACAGCTACCCTTTTTCATGAGATTAAAGCTATTTACGCTGGTTACCAAATATTCATTTGCAGTTTTGCCTTAGCAAACCTTGATAAATGCAGAATTTAAGAGAAAAATCCCTTCATCTCTTTCTTATTTTTCTATGTTAATCTATCAAGACTTTTTTAGGGCTCTGGACAAAACCTCATGAAACTTGGAGCAGTTTGACTAACATACATCCTGTTGTGCTTGGCTGCTTTGTAGTGAGATTTTAAAATAACAGATCCAAATTCTGCTTCACTCGTTTTAAATGCATCTTTTATAAGAACGCTATAAATTATAAATGATGTTACTGTGTGAAAAGATGTGGTCAGTGGGAAGGGAAATAAGCACAGTGCATCCCTTGGTTCCCAATGTTCTAAATCAAGTTTATTTAAAAGATTATTGCTCTGTGTTCTTCTTGGGGTAAGTATTTAAACCTCCATAAAATGAGTAGACCTCGGAGTTTGATGAGGTTGGGCAGAAGAGGGAAATATTTTGGATAGATCACAAATTTTCTTCAACTTTTATTATCTACATGGGGTATTTACCTACAATGAAGTTGTTTACGCCTCTGCTCTGTGGTTCCATTATTTAATAAACTTGACATTCACTTGTGAGATCATCAGTCAAAGTAAAAACATAATAAATTCTCAACATGAGAAGGAAATACAGTAGGTTTTGCCAAGAGCAAAGCTGCCACTAATTCTCATGCCCAAAGGTAATATATCACATATTGGACATTGCTACTTTCCAAGCTACTAAAATCAATAACTACTGTTTTCTTCCAATACAGCAATACCTTGGTTCATGAATGCTTCTGTTTGCAAACAATTCAGTTCATAAACAGAAATATTCTAAAAAATTTTTCTTCCCTTCAAGACCTCCACATCAGGCAATGAACATGAATCTATGCAACCATGTACCCTAGAATTGTGGAATGACTTACATTTGTGGACCAAGACACCACTGTACAAGCTAGGAAACAGAACAGTAAAGTCAGCTTGCACTGAGCTTTCTGAGTACGGCTCCAAACCATGACTGCACCTGGTGGGTTAGTACACCACTGATTGTTGCCTTTTATCTCCAAGTTCACAGTTCAGAAGGTATGGGAAGGGAACCAAGAAAATGCATTTCTGACAAGTTTCCAAGAGATGCTGATGGGGAGGGTCTGAAACCACAGTTTGAGGACCAGTGCTCAGTGGAAGTCTCAATACATTTACTTTTCTTATAAGCATTAGTATCTTGGCTCAATTTGGTGTCTCTTTACATGATATGGAAATACTGAGTTTGTTGCAAGAGCACAATAGAACCAATCTCGCCCTGCTTAGTCTCACCCAAAGGAAAATTTCAATCAAATGCTCATGAGCTGCACTTCCATCTATCTTAATAAGAAATAGATGAAGTGATATATAAGAAAGTCTGTTGAGCAGAATTTTTATCGATAGTCTGCTTTCAGGGAGATGTCTAGGAAAAAATACAGTGACAGGATCCAGACATATCCATATGTGTAGAGAACTACAACAAAATTTTGTTTATTCATTCCTCTTTTCCTCGTCTGACTCCTAAGCTGACTCTTCATTCTCATTCTTCTCTTCTTCCTCCTCCTCTTCATCTTCTCTTTTCATCCTTACATTGTCCTTTTTTTGTTAATAATTTTGCTACAAAATGAAATTTCAGAGGAAGCAGAAGCTACATTCAGTCTACAATTAATGCGGAAGTATAAAGAACATTGGAATTGTCTTTCAATCATAGCTATATTCATAAACCAACACATGCAGCTACCAAGAACTTGAGATATGCTGTAGAATACATCCTGGATGTGTCAGAGTTCACCAGAGGAACAACTTAATATTATACATATGATATGTAAAGAATTTACAAGGTAGGCTTACAATGGCTTGGTGTATACAAATGCAAAAAGGTCATCTGTGTATTGGAAAGCTGGGGTAACCCGTCAAAAGTCAAAAGTCTGGGGTTCACTTCAGAGGACCTTGCAAGTTCTTGTAGGGAAGCTGAAGGGTCAGCGTTAGAAGCCTGGAGATGGATAGCTAAGGCGAGGATAAAGCCTGGAGCACCTCCAGAGAAATAGAAGTGAGACTCCCTTCTTTCCCTTTTTCTTCCTGGTACCCACACCCAGGGTGGGTCTTCTCTCTTCAGTAATTCAGTCATCCAGTCACACCCAGAACTTGTGCTAAATGAACCTCCTGAATGTTTCTTACTCTAACTAACACCACAACTATCATTTCACATCTTTAGTATGAATATAAGAAAGGACGCAAATATCCCATTCATAGCTTTGTTTTCATATTGATATCATGTTGAAGTTAGAACATTTTAGATGCATTTCTTTAAGTAAAACATATTATTAAAAATAATGTTTCCTACTTCTTTTTAATGTCTATACCAGAACATTTAACATTGTCTCTACGGCTCATGTTATACTTTCGTTCAGTAGCTCTGGTTTAAGTGATCAGTACAACATACCCCATCTCAGTCCAAAGTTTTTCACTCACTTTGCCAAATGCCAGAATCATGATGGAATGCATTGTTATTGTCTGGGCTGAGGCTCACTCCACGTCAGTATCCACTGCTTATCAGGCATCTTTTCATATTCAATGCCCTTTCATCTAAGAGAGGAAGGAGGCCCAATGTTTCCTGTTTGATTCATTATTTAGCAACTTATCTATCAAGAAAATAAGTCTTCTGTGGAGTTATCTTGCTTTTCACTTTTTCCTTAATATTTGTGACTCCTAATCCTAAAATGAGATATTACTGACATACATCATTCCAAATCTGTATTCATAAAGGCACAAAGTTGGTGATACTAAAAGTTTCTGGGATTTCTGATGGGAAGATAGGCTGTTTATAAATAAATGAGAGAGACATTGCTATTGCACTTGCTCACATTAATGGATGTTAAAACACTTATTGAGCAATTCCTTTAAAACTTCACTTCTAAAGGATATTTACATCTAGTTAAATTGTGCATCTTTTGTGAAAGTTTAAAAGTCAACGACACCTCAATGTACAAGGACATAGAATTATTTCCTTCTATCTGACAATGAAGTTACCTGTTTTAAAAAGTAGATGATAGAGCAGGTGGAGATTCACAACTTTGTACTGTAAGACTCAAAGTCTCACTTCCACTCCATGGAGCATGAACAGCAGAAAGGGCCTCCATGATGCTGAGTCCTATAGCCCAACCATGGCTCCAGAAGCAAGACCCAGGGCTTTACTTCCAAAAGCCGTGAACAGCTAAAAGGGCCTCCACGATGCTGGGACCTATAGCTCAACGAGGCTCTGGGAGCTCGACAGAGGAACGAGAGTCACCCAGGAAGGAACACACCGGTCTAGACGCTAAACAGATCTTTATTAGTCTGGCCAGACGATACTCTCAGAACCAAGTAGCTGGCTCAGAGAGGCTCCAGCTCAGGGGCTGAGGTCCTTTTTATAGGGGGGTAAAAAGGGGGGTTAACATTTTAGGCTTGCAGGCAGGGGACAAAGGTCTGCTGATTTGAGCTGGTGGTCAGCAGTCACGTACTCGGCAGTCACACATTGGTGATTAACAGATACCTATAGGATGGTTCAAAAGGCCACCAAGACATTCAGGATGAGCAAAGAGTTCGACAATTAACTTGGGGTTTCTACGTATCTCATAGTCTAGAACCACTAACTTACATGTTAATCAGGATTCGGACTTTAAACAGTATAAGATTGCCTCACATTTCTAAGCCAGGGTTTGAACAAAGGTCGGGGCTATGGCTGCAATGGGGGGCGTGTCAGAGCACTGTCTCCTGGACCCTTTGTTATTTAGCATGGGCTTGTAATTTAGGTCTTACGGCAGTATCTGACATGGGAGGTCAGGGAGAAGGAATCTTGGGGTGATGGGAGGGTGACTGTCAGGTGTGCAGACCACAGAGCACAGCAATTCCAGTTGGAAGGGAAGAAAAGAGGGAACGGGAAGGGTTCCTCAGGAGTAAAACATAGCAGTTTTATAACATGATAAAACTGGTGGAAAGCTAAGAAGAAAAACATTCAAAGAATCTGAAATGAAGACAAAGGAACTTTTAGGACTTGGAAGATTTATGTGCATCATTGTCATCACAGCCTAGTTAAAGTGAAAAATGATATTGCATTTCTAATAGATTTTTTTCATTGGATTAATTTTTATTAGTCTCAATATGACTAACTTATTTTTCAGAATCAAACATTAATAAAATTATTCTTTAAACTTGCTTTGATGTGATTGTATGCTAATTTTTAAAGAAGTAATGAACTTCAAAATTACACAAAATCATAATGAACAATCAGGCATAGAAATACTAAGTAAACTTGAATTTCCTTTTATTCTAAAAAAAGTTCATTAATCTTAAGTGAACATCTTTTAATCTGTATAAAGTTATGATAAAATAGATCATATTTAAGTACACAGATTAAAGTGCTTTTACTAAAATGTGGTTACAGAGATAAATTTTAAGAATATGTCACTTCTACTGCAGTAGAAACTGAGTTGCTACTTTAAAAATCATTGAAGTTTAAGGCATTCCTTTTTTGGTGGGGATGTTGGTACCAGGGATCAAAGTCCAGACCTTGTACTTGCAAGGCAGGGGGCAGAACCACTGAGCTAAATCCCCAGCAAGACATTTCAAAGTTCAACATTTTGAATTAACTGGGGACAGTAAATTGTGCAGTATTTTAGGTAAGGGATGATAATTTTTTAATGAATGTAATGACAGTAGAAATGCAAAAACAAGGACAGATTAGAGATGTATCCTGGATTCAGAGAGACAAACATATACAATACACAAAAACCTACCACTAAAGTTAAGTCATAGGTTGGCATGAAGTGATCCAATAAGTGATGAATTCCTTAAAATAAGACAGAAAGCTTGTTAATAAAGAAAGGCCACGATTTATTGCATAAATTGGACACCACCATCCTGGTGTCTCAGCGGTATCTCAGAAGGGAAAGCCAGAAGTACATGATTTGTAGAAGTTTATAGTCTAAGATCTCTAGGTTTAAGGCCGATCTTTCAAGGCAAAGAAAGTGATCAGGCTTTGGGGCACAATGGTTGAGGACTGGTGGACACATTGAAATAAAGACTTTTGGAGTGATTCTTATTACTGTGATTCTGATTACTTATTACTATGGCTGATTAGCAATAACTGTTCTATAGATGAACAGGATGTTGTCTCGCATTATTTGATTAGATGGAGTTTTCTAAAACAGCTGAGTTTGGCTCCATCCAAGTGATGCTGCTTTTAGTAGCATGCAGAATGGAAGAATTGTGTGATCTGGGAGGCTTCTGATAGAAGCCTGGACAGGGATACCATCAGTTCAGAGAAGCCCACCTACCATCTTAGAGAAATGAAGGTCTCATTTTTATGTAGGTCACAGAGGACATGTTCAACAGCCTCCAAGTGGTCCCCTGAGACTGTGCAGGCAGGTTACAGAGCACACAAAGAACACATCAGTCCACCATTGCTCTGGCCCCACCCCCTCAAAAGCCCAGCAAAAAATACTATAAAAAGGCAATAGCAGAGATACTATCTCTGCTCTACTCACATAGAGACCTCCCTCTCCAGGTTTAGTAATAAACTTGCTTGGACCGTTGGGTTCAGATTCCCTCTTTCCTGCTCAAATTCCTAGGAGGTCAGGGTAGGAGCACCAGACAGGGCAGGGTAGAACAAAGCTGGGAATGGAGCTGAAGATTCAGCCAAGACTCCTTGAAGTCAGAGACGCCAGGATTGTGGAGCATCTTCCAAGGAAATCTGCAAGCTATGAAAAAGTGGCCTAAGAGAGAAAAGCCATGAGGGCTGTAATGAAGAAGGCCATAGGAGAGAGGCTGCTCAAGACCTCTAAAAGCCTCACTTGTTACCACCATGTATGTGCCCTGCATGCTGGACATGAAGCTATAGGAAATACTCTCTGCTCTGCTGGTTTTCATTCTTCTTTTGGTGCAGTTTTTTTCCTATCCCCCAATTCCTCCATCTTGTCACAGGAATGTTTACCCTGACTACTGTACTTTGGGATTGTGTAATTTATTTTGAGTCTTTTTTTCAGGGGTTCACAGCAAGAATTTGCCTTGAATCTCAGAGAAGACTTTGACATGGACTTTTTAGCAATGTTGGGACTGTTGAGATTTGGAGAAGATATTATTTTCTTTTGATTGTACATAGGATAATTTTATCAGTTTAAATGATTTGTGATGTTTTTATTTAGAGATTAAGTATGGTTT
Source organism: Fukomys damarensis (assembly GCF_012274545.1). Taxonomy (NCBI): domain Eukaryota; kingdom Metazoa; phylum Chordata; class Mammalia; order Rodentia; family Bathyergidae; genus Fukomys; species Fukomys damarensis. Next base: position 127,157,619 of record NW_022900928.1, on the reverse strand, counting down.
AAGAAACTGTGTTGGGTTGTTAGTTTGACATGGAGTGAAATGTGGTAGATAAGATTGATTATGTCAAAATAATGAGCTTGGGAGCCACTTAGGGGATTGGCAAAACACTTCTGGATATGACTAGGTAGGTCATAGGACATGACTTTGGTAATGTATATGGTCCCTGGATGAGCATATATCATTGTGGTATGATTCTTTTAATTCTTCTGGGCAGATACTCAGCAGGGGAATAGCAGGGCCAAATGGGACTTCTAATCCTAGTTGTTTAAGGCCGCAAGAGAAACCACCAACAGAGCCAAGAGACAACCTATAATATGGAAAAAATTTTTACCAGCTATTCCTCAGAAAAATGTGTACTATCTAGAATATATAAAGAACTCAAAAAAAATCAGACCCCCAAATATAAATACCCAATTAAAAATGGGCATCTGAAAATGAACAGACATTTCTTAGACAAAGAAGTAAAAGCAGCAAGTAAATATATGAAAAAATGTTCCATATCACTGGTCATTTGAGAGATGCAGATGAAAACAACACTGAGATTCCACCTCACCCCAGAAAGAATGGCTGCTACCAAGAAATCAATCAATAACAAATGCTGGTAAGAAAGCAGCCCTTCTTCATTGTTTGTGGGAATGCAGACGGGTGCAACCACTGTGGAAAACCTCTTCTCTTTTAAATTATGGTTTTTGGATATTGTGTCTCAGTGATCAAAAGGTAACTAATATAGCTTCTAGGTGCATATGTAGTATCATCACCTTATTTGAATAATCCAGAATAATCCCCTATTTAAAGAGTCTATAACCATACTGACCCTTAAGAAGTTCTTTTTGCTGTGAAATATAACACCTTCACAATTTACACAAATTTGTCAAGGACATTATTTTGTGGGGCAGTGATCTGACTCCCACATACCTGAGGTAAGAAATCCTCAATATTGAGAAATTCTAAGAGTTAGTTCATAGTAGCAATTAGAAGCCAATCATCGGGAAGAAAGAGCAATGGGCAGAGAGGCACTCAACATCACTTATGACTTTACATGTTAATCTTGCAACACAATGAACAATATTGCCTATCGTATTTTTATTCCTAAAATTCTGATTACTTTCTCTATTTTATAAGTCTAAGATCAATATTAGTTTTGCAGTTGACATTGAAATGACTTACAGATGAACGACAATTTCACTATTTAAGTCATGTCTATGTTTTTGTTATTTACTGGTATTAAGCTTTTGAAAAGTAATACTTATCACGCATTGCTGTGACCACAATCTAGTAGCACTGTTTGGTCAAAAGAATATATGTAAACAAGCAAATCCAAGTAAGTTATTAAGCAATTATGTCTCCTTGTACACCTTGTACACCTTCTGAGGTGGTCACAATCACTGGAAATAAAATGAAGTATAAGGACCACCTTATGTTTTCCACATGTTGGTGTCTCTCATTCACAGGCAGAAGGAATCTCTTTCTCATGGATTTTGTGACATTGTGTTAATACTGTTAACCGCTCTTCTCTTTCTTCTCAAGTTAATTTCTGTTCTTATCCTGCTTTCCTTTGGATCTCAAAGAAGTACAACTCCCAGACTTCTTTGCCCACTTGTTTCTGGATGTATTCAGTGAATGGGAAGCATCTGAGGACTGCATGAAGGAGAAGGGAGGAACCAAGGTGTTCTTGCGTGTTTCCTAGGGCATCTCTTTTCCTGGGGCCCATTAAGCAGATTTTTCCCCAGGCACTTTCAGTATCATCACCTTCCTTCCTTCTTTCGTCCCTCCCTTTCTTTCTTTCTTCCTTTCTTTCTTTTCTCTCTTGATCTCTTCCTTTCTTTTTTCCTCCGTCCTTATTGAGAAAAATGTGCTAAAAAGTTAAAGACAGACAAAAGGCTTTTTAATGAAAGCCTAGTACTTGGTGTATTCTGAAATCATTTAAACTTTGGTGCCTTCAGTAATAGAAAATAATCAGACACATCCTACTACGTAAGAGTATCTCTGATGTTTGGATTTTGATTTTAATATCTGGCCTTTGGGTGCTCAGTAAGTATGGCACAAAGAATTCAGCCAGCATGCTTGAATTTTTAGTCTATCATATTTCAAAAGGTCATAGCTTGACCTGGTGCATACCAACAGAGCATAAATGATTCATCTGCTTTACTATAAATAACTAGACTATCTCTTAAAGCTACTTCTGTTCACTGAGTCTATTTGACAAAGGGAAAAATCCATGTATCTCTTGACAAGCTTTATTTTGTGTGTGTGTGTGTGTCCTATAAAAGGAAAACATTCACTTGAAAAATCAATGTGTTACCCTTTATTTAATCCCATAGTTTGGCAATATTCAGGACAGGTTAATGAAAGAGACATTGGAAGTCAGACCTCCCCTTGACACAATGATGCATTTCTCCTCAATAAACTATTAGTTTAAATATTCATCTTTGGAAATCACATTTTGCATAGTTTTCAAATTTTTATAAAACAATCAAATCATTTAATGAAAAGTATGGTCTTTTAAAAAATAGTACTTACACAGTGATTTTTACAAAAAGATATGTATATTCTTTTAAATATACTAAGGGTATGTTTTAGTTCACTGAGTATTTGGGATTATGTATGTCATAGTCAGCTTGAGTATGTGCCTATTGTCCTCTTAAGATAAACTTCAATAACCGTGTTGAGGAATTCGAATTCATAAGTATCCTTGAGATACATATATACACATATTTTCAAAAATAGATTATTAGTTTCCTTATATGCTGTTCTAACAGATCATTATAAACTTAATGGCCTAAAATAACACAAAATTAAAGTAATGTAATTCTGACGATCAGAAGTTATCAATGGATCTCAGGAGGCTAAAATCACAGTATTGGCTGGGTTACATTTTTATGGAGGCTTTGGGGGAAAATATGTTTTCTTGTTTGGTTCTTGCAGTTTCTAGTCATGCCAGCATTTCTTGATTTATAGCTCTTTTATCTTCAATACCAAAAATGACCATTTGGTCTTTCTCACTCTGTACCACTCTGACTCTTCTACCTGACTCTTCTGCAAGCTGGGAGATAGATCCCAGGTTCTTGCACATGAGGAAAAAAGAATTTGACTCTACACACACAGCTATAAGGAAAACACAGCTAAGTTTAATGCAGTTGCTGGGGGAAGGTGCACTCGGAGCAAGCAGTGCCCCCTGGCAGTAGGGAAAATGGCGCTGGTGGGAAGTAGAATGGCAGGGATGTGGAATAAACTGAGCTGAAGGTTTTGAAATCTACGCCCCACTAGGGTTCCTTCCCTTATGTCCTCCAGGGCATGACTGACAATATGATTGACAGGGTGTTGAATCGGCTCAGTTGTATCTACTACGCATGTCCTTTCCCAGAAGTCACTCTGTTATAACTGCGTGAGATGCAGTCCATTTGTATGAACCGTTAAAGAGTTTCAAGGAAAGAAAAGCTATTGTAGGTCACGTCAATGGGTCTAGCACTCAGGAATCCTGCCCTGGAATTGTAGGAATTTCCAGGAATATTATTTTAATTTCTGCTTTTAGTTAATGGACCTTAAAACAAAAGTCAGGTGAGTGGGGTGAGTTGTCCCTTATCCCCAGTAGTACTACTTACTGTATATTCCTTCCACCTTTTAAAGATTCTTGTTCTTACCTCAGACCCAAGGAATAATCCAGGTCAGTATTATTATTGTTATCTTACAATCAAGCTAATTAGCAGCTTTACTTCCATCTGTAACCTAAATTCCACACTTACATGTTTGTGACATGACCTAAGACATGGATTTTTCGTTTCTCGGTACTGGGAGACTGAACTCAGGACTGCACTTGCAAGGCTGGCAAGGCACCACTGAGCTAAATCCCCGGTCCAGGATGTGGATATTTTGGAAGGGAGCTTACTTTATCTATTATCGTAAGCAGCAGTCAAGTACCAGTAAATTAGCAGGAGAAGATTTATTATTATAGTTTATAAAAGTCTTGGTCAATTTATGGTAAAAACTATGGTTTATCGTGCTATTCTGTAAAACTGAGTTTTGACAGCAAAAGTCCTTTCTGATTATTATTTTACTTTATTTTTATTTCTTCTCTCTTCCATCATACCTCTCTTTCTCCAGATACTTGATGTTCGTCTTACTATATGCAAGTCAATCTGCCAATATTATTTTACAAGATATCTTATTTAAAGAATTTATTTCTAAGGTTAAAAATGTGCTATATTTCTGATATCAACCATGTTTCTTAATGAAGTTTGAATTCATATTTTCCTGCCTGTGTGGTGGTACATTCCTGTAATCTCAGCACTGAGGAGGCTGAGGCAAGAGTGACACAAGGTGTATGATTTGTGAACCTCCAAATAATCCAAATAATGGAAATATTATAACTCAACCTACTAGATCACAGTTCAGGTTTTCTATAATAGAAGAATGAGTTCTAGGAAATGTAAGGTCAGACTGAGGCATATTTGAGACCACCGAGGCAGGCAAAGTCTAAGCAACTTGTGATGAGTATATTGCTGTCTGGGTGCAGATGGGCCAAGGGCGAAAAGGCCATTGGCACTGAGAGGAGGGTGCCTGTGGTTATATGGGGCATTTTAAGTAAGGGAGGGGGCACTGGTAAAGAGGGTGGAAAATTCTAGAGTGCCCTGGGTGATGGGCCTGGGGCTGGCTGATAAATAGGGAGGTGGAGGGAGCAGGGCAGCTGCTGGCTTCTTGTTTTCTCTGTGCTCCTGTGGATGCGGTTAACAGGTCTGCTTGGGTGGGAGTCCAACTTGGAGGACCTGTCAGGAACAACAGAGGTTAAGAGTAGAAGAATTTATTGAGAGAAAGATAGCTTCTGTCTAAAAGAGACAGAAGGGGGTCCAGAAAGTGGGTAGCCCACCAACCCCACTTCTCAATAGTGTTTTATTGTGCAAAGCCATGAGGTGATGTGGGTTCAAGGTGGGATAATACTACAGTCAACTAATGGGATTACAATTAGATTACAATAAGATGTTCCTTAGGTAATATTGACCCAATGGGAAATCATAAAATAGGTATGAGGTAGGACAAAACTTGGTCAGCTAATAAGATTACAACAAATATAGTTGCTTAGGTAATACTGATCAAATGGGGATTAAAATGGTGAAAATCAAGTAGCAAGGGTACAAGGAATGAACAAGGCTTTTCCTGAAGGAATGGATTCCAGGAGGAAGTTTTGCACCTAAGGTGATTGATACCTATTTAGAATATCAATCACTGCTGTACATCCTGAGGGAAAGTATGTAGGTAGGTATAATTATTCCTCTTTTTCTTGAAGCCTGGCGTTCAGTGAATGAGCCTCAGGCCACAGTTTTCTTCTGCACTGATGGGCTAGCCTTGCCTAACTGTCTTATATTTTTTAACTAGCTGAGCTGCCTACAATAGGAGAATCATCATAAGTTCAAGGCCCTCCTAGGCTACATGGCAAGACTGTCTCAAGAAAAAAAAAAATCAATACCCTCCCTCCGTGAACATTATTCCATTACGTATTTCATTTGATGAACTCATTCTTTATTGGTGGTGTCTTGGTGAGTTCACACTTCTTGTCAATCAACATGCCTCACAAGCACATCATCAGTGTGAGTGTAAACACCTGGATGTGCACATGATTAACTCACTAATTTTACATTCATCTTTATAATGGCTGAACCAATGAGTACTCCTATGGCTGGGGGAGGATTCCCACTTCTCTTTTGTCTTATTTGAGTCTTTAAAAGAACAATTAAATAAAGAGTTGAAATATACTATATAAAAAGACAGGGGGGGTTAATAGTTTTATACAACTCATAGGATATTTTACGAGCAGCCCTATGAAAAGTGTACATGGAAGAATAGAATAATAATATCAGCTTCTGGCTCATTGCTAATAACTTTCTGGTAATGTTTCCTGATGCCAAATGAACCCATTCTCTTTTTTCTGTGGCCTAGATTCTGCTTAATCCTAGAGCTGCTGGCTTTCCTTCGGACATCACATACCATTCTTGACACACAGGTCATGGTGTACTCATGTCATTGCGTCATCATTGTTCTTTACTGCCGTCATGGAGCTTCTTAGTGCAATTGTTTAAACTTCAGTTTGCTTCAAATCTTTATTACCTGAGCTCAACTTTGCTTCTATTCTGTGTGCTGATAAACGCGTGCTCTTACTTTCTTCTCACATCAAACAGTTCTTCTCATAATTTGAATATTCTCTTCATGTTCTTTCACTCTCTCTGTTTTGTTCTCTGCACTTGCTTTCCTGGGGCTTGGTTCTGCCTAATAGCGGTACAAGGCCCTTTTATACTCTTCTTGGACTTAGCTTCTGAAGTTTGTGAAAGTGGGTTCCCACAGTGACTCAGCATAACGCTCCTCAGTTTCGCTGTTCAGCAGTTCATCCTGCAGAATCCCCTGTGTCAGCTCATCAAAGATATTCCCTACAACCTTCCAGATGAAAAAATAAGCAGGCATTGATATGAAATTTTGGAAGAACTCCACCAAATGCACGTTTTGTTTTTATTTGCATTCTTTTGTGTCAGTCTATGCCCACATTGAATACAGACTGTGTCGAAGTTCAAAAGAAGATTAGCTACTGCAACGTAGTCTAAAAACACAAAGCAATTATTTTTTTAAAAAATTACCTACCTCTGTACATCTGCTTTGAATCACTTTTTTAGGTTTTTGATGCTTTTCACTAGAATTAACATAACTTGTATGTAAGAAGTGTAAGTTCTCTCTCTAAACATTCAGTTGCCAGAATGACCATATTCTTGTATTTTTCCATTGTCTTCCAAAGTTGATGACAATGCTATATTGCCATTCAGAAATTTTCTTCTTTCCCTCTATTAGCCACATAATATGGTCCGTAGTTGATGTGTGTATTGTTAAAGAAAAAAATGCACTGGATTGCATTGCATAAGATAAGCAAAGATAAATTAATTTTATTCCCATACTATCTGCAGCAACATGTGAGAAAAAAGACCAAGCCTAGATACCTATCTCCATGGTAGGGGGGCACGGGAGGATTTTTAAGTGTTTGGGTGAAGATGGAGAACTTTTAGGCTAACTGTGTTTGCCATCTGAATTTACCCTCAGGAAAAATCCTCTCCTTCATGACAAGAAATAATTTTACTACTTAGAGCAAGACTCCTACTAAATTAGGCTCCTACAGAGGCAGGAAGAATAGGGCATCATCAAGCCTGTTGCTAAAGTTTTAAAGGGGCTAATTCCAAGATCTAGAGTAAAACTGGTAAAAAAACAAAACAAAACAAAAAAAAAAAACCTTTATAAAAAATTTACATTTCAAAGGAGGTAGAGCAAGAATTTCCATTGACAGATCTTTCTGATAGATTTGCTCTGGGGTCAGTCCTAGCAGGGGCAGGCTAAGCAGAGGTCCTAGTAGCAGCAACAATCCCATCTTGAGACTAGTCGAACTGAGAGAATACTTAGGCAGTCTTGGTCAATAGCTAGGAGAAGGTTTTCTATGGATGCAAACCCTCCTGCTGCCATCCATTCCTAAAAGTTCCTTCTGCTACTGGATGGAATGGACTCTTCCTTTCTGCTGTGGTTTGAAAGCTTGTATCTTTCCAAAACTTCTGCCAAAATCAAATCCCCAGTCTGTTGGCATTAAGATGTGGGGCTTTTGTAAGGTGACTAGCTCATGAAGGAAGCCTTCATATATGGGATTAGCATCCTTATCAAAGAGCCCCCAAAAGCTTCTCTATCTCTGCTACTGGGTGAGGACGCATAGAAGTCACCAACCATGAGGAATGGGTCCTCACCAGGCACCAAATCTGTTGGAGCTTGACCTTGGATTTCCTACCCTTCAGAACTATGAGTGATAAATTTCTATTGTTTATAAGTTACCCAGTCAAAGATTTTTGCCATAGCAGCTCAAATTGACAAGACACACACTATCTTTTCAGGACTCTGCCCTTAATGAGAATGTCCTTGCTTGCAGGATATCTAACCTACGCCAGCCTAGTACAACAGACTCAGACTCCTGTTTCCTTGGTAACTATTTATTTAAACTCATGCCAAGTCCTAGGAAAATTTGGAGCAAACAAGGACTCTATGACTTATCTGTGGCCTTCTTGTAAAGAAGATAAGGAATTAATCTTTTCTTTATTGGTTGATAAGTGGACAGTAACGGTTACAGTAAAAGTATATTATCAATGAATTCCTCAAACTGTTCTTTTGCTGCAAAACATAATGTATATGTAACTGCTGAATGGTTAACTGCAAATGTGCAGCAGATCATAGTATTGATTTTGCCCAAAGCAGGCTGCGAAGAGTTAACCCCACAATTGACTTGTTTATAGAAGTTAATCTGGCTGAAGCCTACATGCCAAGATCAGAGTAACTTGCATTCAGATTCTTTTCCCACAACTAAAACTTCTGGCTAGAAGTATAATGTTCTGATTACAACAGTGTATTTTGTCTATTTTGTTCCTAATTTGAGAATGCTTTGCCATGTCCTTTATGAGCATTGTTTACATTAATTTCCATAAAAACCACACGTCACCTTTACCCCAATTGATTGCCAATAAAAGTCAGTGTCTGGAACTGGCCAGTGCCTTTGCCAGGTTGCACTTACATTGGTCATCTTGGCACCCTGCCTTCTCTCTCTTTTAGTTCTGTCTCTTGGTGTATTTATTTCTCAGGCCTGTGTCATATAATGGGCAGTGTACTGGAAGATAACTGCAGGGGTCTCTGGTACAAATGGGTACTGAGACCCTGAATGACCTCACTCTTCAAATTTTTTCACCTTATATAAAGCCATTTTTGATCCATTAACATTTTTTAACATGCTCATTAAAGTTTGAAGAAAGGTGTTGCTACTTACAGTCTCCCATGAGTCTGCTGAGAAGGAGCAGGAATTCTTGCTTGCTTGGCTGTCCCTCAGACAATCCTGTCCTCTCCTCCCTGCAGCAGTGAGCCTTACACTTTCCTGATTGAGTTAGAGATGGTCATTTCATTTTTTAGACTCTTGGGAAATCATCTTCTGTATGATGGATGTGTATTTCTCTTCAGAGAAATGCACAGTGAACTCTCAACCAGTGCTTCTGTGGATTAAAAAAAAAAAAAAAAAATTGAACCACTCCCCTGGGAATTGCCATTTTATTTTTCCTTCACTGAGTCATTTTTCTATTTTTCAGGAAGGTCACACACTTGATCCACTAGGTATCCAGTGCCTTCCCTTGTCTCAGAATTTAGGGGACTCTTTAGTTTACAATTAGTAATAAATCTCTGATTCATATTCATTCAGGTTTGTGTTCTTTTTACAACAAAACAAAACTAAACTAAAAAAGCTAAAGCTAAACAACAACAGAACATACCCTCAGATATAGTATTTAGATCTTGGCTCTGGTAATGGTGTCAGGGATGTATGAATATGTTCAGACCCATCAAAATTATATATTAAAAATGCATAACCCTTGTATTTAATTTTTATCTCCATATAGCTTTCAAAATATCAAACTATTCTATTATCAATCAGAGGAGGAAAAATGACCAGCCTGTCATAGAGCTACACAAAAAGTACTATTAATATAAAAGAAAATTTAGTCAGTTCGTAAGTAAGTAGCCAGTAAGTGGCATGGCCTAAGACAGAGTCTGCTGTTTACGAGAAAAATAGTACATACATCAAGCTAATTCAAGCCAAACAGCCAGGTAAGCTTAAAAATGCAAAATCACACACAGGAAAAAGGGTAAAGAATTAGCATAAGGACCCTAACTGTCAGAAAAGAAACTTCTTAGGTCAAATGCACTAAGTTAAGTTAACAACTCCTCCCTACCTGGACTTGGAAGAGCTTAGAAATGAAGAGTTACTGGTTTTCTTTGAACACAATCTCCTCTAAACTCAGCCATCAGAGAGACTGATTTTCTTTCAACCCTACCTTGCAAAGCCTAAACCCTAATTATTCTATGCCCACAGAGCCACCTGTGATAGGTGACCCTTGAATACAAGCTCCATCTCTCTGCTCACCCATAAAAGACCAAGACAAAGAAAGCATCCCAAACTCCACTTCCGGGGACCCCTCCCGGTACCCAGGAGGAGCTATTTTTCTCCTTCTTACTTGCACTAAACACTTCCCTAGCTGCCTCCTTTCTGCCCATGATTTCATTCTTTGACATGGTGAGGCAGACAGCTTGGTTTGTAGGATGATAACGATTTCATTAGAATGACAGAAAGAAGTGAGATTTCCTCAACTGCCTGTGTAGAAAACTGCATGTCATCCAAAGAGAAAGAGACTGATTTCTGAGCACACATTTGTACAGATTAGCTCTCTTTTTGGTTACATAACAACACTGTCTTTGTTTCACTGAAGCATCCCTGTCTTTTAGGAAGAAACACAAACGTAAAGTAGATAAAAGAGCAACATTTTTTAAATAAAAACTGAGAATTTTTAAGGCGGGTAGACAGCAAGTAAATATATGGCTGAATCATTTAAATTTTAAATTATTTCTCCCAGCCACAGTGTGCTTAACATGTTAGTCCCTTTCACAGGCTTCAAATTGTGCAATATTTTTGGATTAGGTAAAGGTTAAAAGCAGAAAGGACAAGTTTCTCCCACCAGCAAATGACAATTTTAATTACTTTGATCTCCTATGTTTTGTGCTATGCATGCTAAGTATTTTTTCTGTTGTTAAAGTTAATGAGCAGGAAAACAAGAATTGGTATGCAATTTTAAATCTATGTTCTAAGCGAAGGTGAATAGTTTCAGCTGGTTTGATGACAGGATGAGACGCTATTTAAAAATATAAAATTGTAAAATAGTGCGTGCTCAGTGTACATATTAACTACATATCTCTATTTCATTGTAGGCTTACTTGCAGAATTAGTATATCTTTCTGCTCTGAATTAGATACCAGATTTTAGTGTTTGTTGATTAATATTAGAGCTCAATTGCCTTTTGATATAATTTTATCTGGTGATAATGGAGCCAAGGTGAAGGAAGGTGAAATAGGAACAACTCTGTAACCCAAGAGGATTGGAAGGTGTTATTGGAATTAGCAGCTCTGGATGAAAGTTGATAATGACCTTGGATTTTTTTTTTTTTTTTGGTAGCTTGAAAGTATCTAAGCACAGGACAGTACATCACCATAGACCCAGGGACAGCTCTCTAGAAACTCAGATGAGGTTTTCAGTATTTAATAACACCAAGGCAGCTTCACACGAAGACAGTGATAAAAGTGGAAAAGTAGGTGTCCAGACATGTAGCCACAGAGCTCGTGTCTTACAGGAAGACAAGGTGTGCACACTTGTGAGCAGTCTGCTTTAGCTGAAAAAGATAAATGGGGAACCTGCGATTCTTGGGGGTTTATGTCAACTGTCTCAAAATTCTCTCTCATCCTCAAGATGAATTTCTCTGTATAATGGGATGAAAAAAAATTGAAAGCAGCACCAGTCACCCCTCACATGGGGAGAAGTCCTCATTGAACCCTCCAGACATGCTTTTCCACAATGCTTTAGTGGTGGCCTTTGCCTGCCTATACTCACTCTTGGCCCCGTATGGGCACTCGCCAAGCCATATCCCCTCTTCCATTCTTAAAAACTCTTGGTTCCTTGTTCAGAGCCTCTTCAGCCAATGTTCCTCCTTAAAGGAATCTCTGTTGACTTCCAGATCACTTCTCGCCTTCCCTGGATTCTTAGAGTCTCTGTCACTCACATTTTGTACAACTCTATGCCTGTCGATGTTCTTGGAGATTTCAAGTCACATTATATGCCCTCCTTGACCACCTCTCTTCTAAGGATCTTGAATGTTTTGATTCCCAGACTTCTATTGTGGGAAACCTAGGAACAAGGTTAACTTGTCTAACTTGGAACTGCATTCTGCTCTGTGATCATTCCCTGCATCTTCCCCCATTTAATCCCTCTGCTACCTCAAAATCACCAATTCTTACCTTCCCACTATGACCCCCAAGTCCTTAATCCTCTCATTTTTTAATTTTCCTTCATCTATGTCATGTTTTCCTCCCCATTCATTTACCCAATCATTTCTTCAGCAAATATTATTGATTGATTGAACAGGCATAACAGAACAAATACAAGTTGTGGGATGAAAATAGTTTAAAGAACTATTCTGAGCTATGCCAATGACAGACAGATATAGCTTCTCTCATTGACTTTATATTCAAAAATAAGTAAATTATAGAGATAAGCAAGATGATAAGACAAACTAGATTACTCTGGATAAGGGAAAATGAAGCAGAAATTTGGAATGTCTGGGGAATGGATTTTATATGCACTGCCTAGCAAAAGCCTCAGGAGGAGGGAGGGAGTCTTAGAGATATCAGGTAGAAGAAACAGTAAATGCACAATTCTGAGTGAGGAGTAGAATTGTGCTCAAAGCTCAGGGAGCAGTCATGTGTGTCTGCAGTAGATTAGGTTTACATAGAATCTCAAAGGGGGAGATATGGGTTATGCGGTGTGGTAGACTGAGAATGATGCAGTCAACTTTCATAATCAGGACTGAATTTACACTCAATTCCTGATCTCCTTTTCATCCTACTCACTTTGCCATGGCCCTGAATAAGTGTAAGTCTTTGTCTATACTGCTTACAGCTGTGCAGCTGACAACTACGGCAATGTATCGCACCATGGGGTCTGGGTTCATTTTGCTTCATGATAACTCACACCTCAAATAAGCTCTTGATATTATCAGCCACTCTTTTCCTCTCCCCATATGCTGCATGCCACGCATGACACATAAATCCACCGCACACAACAGAACACGTAGACACACTCACACTAAATTTCCAGGGTCCACACCAGGGGCTACTCACTCCCTTTTCCTCCCTGAAATAAAGCTCTTACTTTTAGTCCATCAAAGGTGAATGCTGAATCCATGGACAAGTAGATGAGGTGGTAGGTATCTATGGAAGTTTTCTTCTGACTGCTTCATTATTTTTCAGTCAACTAATAATGAAGGCTGCTGTTGAAGAGTGAAACTAGGAAGGGAGAAAAGAGAGCTAAGGGAGACTGACACTAGAAGTTGCATTTCTCTAACTTTTGAATCTCTGCAAAACAAACAAACAATAACCATTCTTCCTTCTTCTGCAGAAAATGAGTGTGATTGTTTATAGAATGGCACCCAGTCATTAAAAGCAGAAATGTTCTTTAAACCCTAAGGGTAGTATGGCAGGAAATCACCACCTTCTACCAACTCAAAATGAGTCACTTCCCTAAGAAGACACGACAAGGTAAAAGATCATAGGTGGAGATGCTGTACTGGGACAAACTATGGAGAGTTCTGGCTCGGTCTCACCTCTCCCTGCAAACAGAATAACCTCAGGCAAGTTATATAACCCCTCTGAGACTCAGGATTCCCGTCTGAAACTGAGACTAATCTTGTGTTGTTTTTGGCAAGGACTGACTGACGAATACATGCAAACATTCTATCACAGTGTGGGCAACAGAGGAAGCAATTTGAACATGAGGCTTCGTAGAAATATATTCCTCTAGGTACATTCTTGGCACCGCAATTAAAACTGATGACAACTTAATAATTTGTACAACTCGGTATGTTTTAGGCTCCATTTGTTTTATGGCAGGAAATGTGACTCTTTATCAGCTCAGAATTAGCTCCTATAAATCCTCTGCCCTTCTGCTCTCTGTACTCATGTCTTAATTTGGTGCAATTCGATAGCACTGTAGAGCTGGGGGAGATGTAACCAGCCCATGCTGGTAATATCGAGAATGTGCAAGCTGTCCTCTGGTTTGTGCATACAGAAACTGATACTTCCCTGCCTTTTCTTGTGCAGGGCTCACTCCAACCTGCACATTCTTCTGTGGAATGCATACTACTCTCCTCCAGTGAGTTTTTCTATCTCAAAGATATAGGTATTTTCCCAATGCTGCCTTTTTCCTTTTCCCAGAAATGTACTACCACATCCTATGCTCTATCTTCAAACCGACACTCTAAATACATGCACTTTTAAGCATTTCCCCTACCACCACCCTACGTCAGTTCATCCCTACTTCTGTGGTTTCCTACCAGCCTCCAAATTCATTGTGCTGCTTTCATTCTCCTGGCATAACTTTCTAATTCACCATACTGCAGTCAGCAATCTTTTTTTGGTATATATTTTTAATTGAGTTTATTGGTACATTTTAGGTACACAGTACAGTTACATTCATTATTGGGATCTTGTACCTTTACATGACAGGTCTTGGTTCTCATTCAATCTTTAGGGAGCATAAATTAGGCATTTTGTTCTGCTGCTTAGCACCTCTTAGTTTCTTCTTACTTTGTCGGGTATAAAATATGGTGTTCTTTCCCATAGAGTGCAGAGCCCCACACGACCTAGATTCTGTTTCTCTCTCTAATTTTGTGAAGCATCAGCTCCTCTATAAGGTACATTACTGTCCTTGTTCTTAGCACTCTTGGCTTTAGCATCAGGAAGACCGTGCGTTACCAGTGTCTGACCAGGAGATTCTCCTCATCTTTGCAAGGCTGGTCTTTCAGCCAGTCTCTTCATTCAGCGTGCAGTATATATGCCACTTCTTTGGGGATTTCATTAACTATCCGAGCTAAAGTAGCCACCTGAGTCATTTTCCCATCACACCAGTCACAGTTTTCCATATATATATTTTTTTCACTTGTTTTCATATATTTAGTGTGATTTTTGCTTAACAAACAATACGATGTATATGCCATAGTTATGCCACGCTATAGCTGAGTGCAGAGACATTTTTAATGTTTTCATGAACACATTTTCAGCACATTAAAAATGTGTAATGAGCATGTGGTGAGTGATGCATAAATCGACTTCTCTTACAAATAAGCAGCCACAGATGATCTCTATGGGTGAAATAGTTGCCCACCTGATTGGCTATGATTGATGAAATAAGTTGTAGAAATATCGTCAAATTGAAAGAGTAAATAATGTTTTCTTCTTTTAATATATATTTCTTTGAACAATTTAATTGTGTTGGTATTTTGATGGCAATTTATTGACTCTCCTGTGAATTGCCTATTTTTCTTTCGATGGTTATTCTACCAAGAAGCTAATCAGTCCTTCATTGTGAGATGATTACACACTGAGACTATCATTCAGTTCCTATATTTGTAAATATTATTACTAAGTTCTCTATTTGTCTTAATTTTTATAATGACTGTTGACATAGAATTTGGGACATTTTATAAATTTTAAAAAATCTTTGTCTTTTTTCTATAATACTAGTTCATTCTCAAGAAGATAGAATGAGGCTGCTCTGTGAGTTGGCATCACCTTCCTAGAAGAGAAAAGATCATATTCAGGAGTAACAAGCTTGTTCTTTTATAACAGGAAGGCCAGTGTATGGTGGGTCACGTGACAATGATGCTGGGGAAGGAGGCAGGTGGCATGGGAGCATGGGTGATTGGGGAGTCAGGGACAGTATAATACAGCGCATTGCAGATTATGCTAAAGATATATTCTCTTATTTGGAAGCTACTCAGCATGTTTAAACAGAAGAAGCTATGGAAGTGTTTGTGCTCACCACAAGGGTGTGTGGCTAAGGAAGACAAGTCCCAGGCCTAGGTTCAGGCGACAGAAGAGCTATCAGATATGACACAGTAGTTACTATTGCTTAATTTTTTTTTTTTTTGCTTGTAGCTTATAAAGATCTTATTCCTCCTGAAATGAGTTATTTACCAGTTTTGCCTTCTAATTCTTTTAGCTGGTGTTCATTTGACTCTTTAAGGTATTTTACTTAAGACTACACTGTAGAATAGATTTCCAACTTCATTTATTTTTCTTGATGTGTAACCAGTTACTCTAGGCTTTTTATTATATATTTAACTATTTTCCTACATAAGATGATAACTTTTTCACAGATCAAATTGTTAAATGTGCTTGAGTTTGCTTTTGGACTTTCTTTTCAAGTATCAATGATTAATTTTATTTGTGGTAAAATTTTAAATCTTATTATAGCCTCCTCAATTATAAATCTTTCACAAAATATTCTTTATTATTTATCTGCATTAATTTTTAAAGTTAAACTTAATGGTTTGCTTGTAAAGTTTGTCAAGGCTACTCTATTATATTTTAAATGGTATTGTTATGAGTATACATAACCTTAGAAGAAAAAGTCTCATTTGCAGGAAATCTGTTCCATAAGAAATCTGGTTTACTTCTTTAAGTTTTTCAAACATTCCTTCAAAATACTTTTCGGCTTCATTCTGCCCATTTAATTTGTATTTATTATTTTATTTCTATTCTTACCTACTTGGGGTTAATACCATGGGATAAACAGCAACTTTATACAAAACCATTCGTGGGGACAGTTGAAAACAATACCAAAATGTTCTCTTCATCATGCATTTAATAAACTCTTAGAATGTATAGCAGCTCCAAAAGAAAATTGGTTTGTCCAACAGTACGATATCACCATGAAAAGAGCCATTCTTTGAGTCATAACATTGACTTTTCATACAGATCCTAAAATAGTCTTCAAGAAATTCCACCAATAGCTGCGAGACCAGAGCAACATGTTTACCCTAAATCAAAACTGCTTATTCCCAAGCAAGAGGAGTACATGTATGCCTGGTAGTGTCGCTGTGGAGTAAATAAGGTAAAAGCATCTGCTAAGCAACTTGTGAGGGCCCTGGACATTGTAAGCAATCAACAAATGTCAGTTCTTCATTTAAGAAAGCTTTTGTTATAGTTCGGGTCTGGTATGTCCCCCACACTGGAAGCTTGATCTCCAGCCACTGGCACTATTGGGAGGTAGTGGAAACTGTAGGCAGTGGTGTCCAGTTGGAGTAGCATAGGTTACTGAGGCTGTGCCTGTGAAGAGCAAGTGGGACTCTGCCCCACTCCTTACTGTCTGCTCGTGGCCACCATGAAGTGAGTAGCTTTGCCCCACCACGTCCTTCTGCCATGATGTACTTCCTCACCTCTGAAACTGTGAACCAAAATAACTTTCCTCCTCTAAGCTGATTTGTTTGAAGTGTTTTATCACCACAAGAGAAAACTAACAGAGATGATCTGGAACATAATTAGATCAAAGAAGGTCTAGGATGACGGACAACATGGTTTTTCTTTAGTTATAATCTGCTACTTCCTGTTTTCAATTTCATATCACACATTTTAAATCAGGTCTCTTTTTCAAGTGGTATTTGTTTTATCATTGAAGTAGGTACCTGTGGCTGCTATAACAAATTACTAGAAACTTGGTATAGTGAAATAATTAGGTGTTATTCTCTCCCATATCTTGAGAATGGATGACCAAAAGCAAAAGCCCACTGAAATCAGGCCTGGGCTCCTGTTAGAGGCTCTAGGATGGATCCAGCCTATGCCTCTTCCACTGCCAGCATTCCTTAGCTTACAATAGCATCACTCCAATTTCAAGGCCAGCATCTTTGAATCCCCTTCTGCTATTTTGTACTTTTCCCTGTTTTCATGTGATCAAATCTCCCTCTCACTTCTTATAAGGATTCCTGTAATTGCATTTTGAGCCTCTGTGGATAATCCAAGATAATCTTCCAGTGATAAAATCCTTAATTTAATAAAAACTACAAAGTCTTGCCTTATAATCTAATAGTCGAAGACGGCATGGATTAAAACCTTATATGACTGGGAGTCATTATTTAAACCATTCTGACTGTATTCTGCCATAATTGATTTAAACTATAGAAATACTATGAATTAAAATGGAAATTCGATCAGTCCTTGTCAAAAACAGAAATAATTTATTTCACAAATTACATATATACTTTATCATTTCTAACAAACCCTTCTAAAATTTAAGGACATTTAAAAAAAAACTTTGATTACTTCTTGAAGCCCATTTGATGAGATGGGAATTTTGAATATGCCAGGGCATAGAGTGCTGTACTCAAAGGTAATAAAAACTGGATGGTACTGGAGTAAAAGTTTTAATTTTTTTGAACCCTTGAGACCCTGGAACAATCTATTCAGCTTGTTTGAAACACAGCATAACAGAGTCAGCTGAAGGCCTGCACGGTGTGATGCATGCATGATGTCCAAGGCTTACTGCTAGGTTTACGATTAGTCTGTTGCCCAAGGCCTCCAACGTCATAGGAGGTATAGAAAATGGCTTCTTACCATTTCCTTTGTGATTATGGAAATAACCAAACAGCCTCAGGTAAAGTTATTGAATTACTTTTGGAGGCTGTGGGCACAGAAGGGGAGGACTGTGCAGGGTGTGTGGGAAGTGAATTGGTAAGTACCATTTGGGTTTTATTCCCATGGAGGAACATTACCATGGATTATCCAACAAAGGGGAGGGCTCCAAGAGCTGTAGGATGTAGAGGAAAAGTCATTTTTAAAAAGAGAGGTGGAGGCAGGAGCACACATGGATTTTGATATTTTTTCCCAAGAAAATGGGGATTTGTACACAATATTCATTAGTTGTCGGGTAGAGTGAGTTGATAGGAGGCACTGATGGTAGCAGCAAAGACTCTGGCCCAGCCTCATCACTGGAGAAGGGCTGTTCTTGGAATTCTGAGCTTCTGGGAACCCAAAGAGTTAGGATCCCTGCCATAGATCCATTCCCATCACGGACACTGAGCAGAGCCTTTGACACTTTCTCATCTTACAGTATCCTGGGACTTTCATGCAACATGAGTGAAGGAAAGGGTCCTCCTTATGCCAAACCATATTGTAGTTGAACAACTCCTTAACTCTGGTGAGTTTGGAAGAGGTACATTTTCTTAAGAAAAATGCCAACCATGCGATGTGATATTTTTAAAAAAGCATCAGCACTGTATCTTAATCTCCTATGTACTATGTGGTCCTATGTTTCAGTGTGCTTTGTGCTGTTGTATAGCAGAGAAAACAAGACTGGGTGAGGTACCAAGAAAAAAGGTTTATTGGGCTCGTAGTTTTGGATGCTGGGAAGAACAAAGCCCAGGGGTCCACATCTTTAAGGACTTTCCTGCTGTACCATCCCATGGCAGGAGGCAGAATGGCAAGAGTGGACAAGCGAAGTCTGAATGTGCTTTTAAAACTCAATCCTGAGATAATGACATTACTTCTTTCACATGGGCAGAGGCCTCACGACCTGCTCCACTCTCAAAGTCCTCGCACCTTAACCTTATTACCCTGGGGGGAGGTCAGAAAACTAAGACCGATTTTATGACCTCGTATCAACCAAACTTTGTTAAGACTGAAACTCTTAAAATATGACTTTTTGTAAATAGCAAAAAACTAGAGAGCAGATTGCACAATGTTTTCTCTATTTGTGCATTTCGGGAGGATATTTGTATGTGACTTCCTTAAATATGCATAAAGAGGATCTTCTGTTTTTCTTCAGGTGGGGAATGTTGGCAGGGGCAGCTGGAGACTTTCACTTGTCGTGATTGTGTGCACCGATCTTGGCATTTAAACTAGTTCTGCTGCTAAAGAAGACTCACAGGACCCAATTCCTAGGTTTGTTCATTCTGTTTATTTCAGGAAAAGGACTCAACTCCATTACAGAATTAAATGAAGGGCATTTCAATCAAAGGATGCCACAAAATGAGGAGACCCAGGAGCTGCACTGGAGTTACCATCCTTCTCTTTCGGTAGGACCACACTGCCTAGTTTTCTTTCTTGAATCAGGCGCCAGCATATGCACAAAACAGCTGGAAACTTGGGCATCCACAAGTCAGCTTTATTTGGAGCTTCTTATACCTTGCTGGTCATGTAGGTATAATTTTTACTGTGCAGCTTGCCCAACAACAGAGTCCACTGAGGAATTTGGCTCCTGCTTAAAAACCGGAGTATGATCTTTGCAGACCTGGCCACAGACAATCAAAAAGGCTGCACATGGCAGGCCTCGCAGTGCACAGCCCGCACACTGCAGCCTCAGAGGGAAGGCACAGTCAGGGACTCACCTGCCATCCTGGCCAACCATGCTCTAAGACAGCACATGCTCTTATTCCCAGGGCCTTCTTTCTCAGGTCTCTCTACCTGAAGCCTCAGACAGAGGCTTTGTTCCGGCATCTCTGATGAGACCTCCTTATGGGGAAGGAAGGGCAGACCTTGGAGAGGCTTTTCCCCACTACTTAGCATCTTTCCATTGCTGAGCCTTTTACTCATTCCTACACCTACCTACTCAGTCACTTGGTCTATGACTCTGCCATGGGTTTTTCTTTGGGCTCTGCTCCTTTAACCATAAGGTGATCCACAGATCTGTGCTCTTGAGTAATTCCATGGCAGTCAGCAGAAAAAGGGAGTTGGTATTGTCTCTGGAATGACTTTTGCCTGCACCATCATAGTAAGTGATTAAAGTGTTAACTTCAATTTCTGTCTAGCTCAGTGCTCTTTGCATGCAGCTGAGCTCCTGCTTCCCCCTGGAGGGCCCACTCATAGCAGGTACAAATCGTTCATCTCCTGTTGTCATAAAGCAGTGCTGACAAGCTGGTGGATACTGTCCCAGACTTCTCTGTACAACACTCTCCAAGGTCAGTGTCCTGGACGTATATTACCTGAACAACTCGGGCCAGTTGTGGACCAGCTAGAGTTACCTCTCACAACTCAAGACACTGTGGTGACTTGAGTTTCGAAGTGTTGAAGTTATGTAAAAATCAGTTCCACCCAGGGAAGCAAAAGCATCAGGATTCTTATTGAGAACTTGCCAGATTATGGGAGAACTTAGAAAAATCAGAGTCTAGACAGAAATAGTTGTGTCAGAGCGAAGCACGGGTGGGTGGACACAGGAAGTGTGAGAGTGTGCCTGCCCTGCTGATGGAACGGCTGGGAAAGAGACTTGCAGGAGGCTAAGGCAGGTCAGGTTGTGGCTGCAGGGTCTGTCTGTTGGGTGCCTCCTCTTTGGTAAAGCTGTCCCTGCAGTGTCCCATGCTCTGGCCCAGCCCTTCCATTGCCCTCCTTCTCTAAGCTTCCAGCTACCAACTTAAAATCTTGACCCAATTTCCCCACATTGTGCTCCGCCCCATGTCTTTTATATTCTTAAACACAGTAATTTATATATTTATTTAATTTGTTCATTTTTTTTTAAACCATGGTGACAGGCATGTATGTGTTTCTGCTGCAATGCCTGCCGAACCCACCCAGAGCAGTGTCAGACGTAGTAGGTGCTTGGTAGTACTTGAGACTTCATGATTCTTTGGCAGTTCTACGTTCTCAGAGAACAAAGGATCTGTTTTCATAGAAGAAAAATATATTATGCATGAGCACTTTTGATAAATTCTGTAGTCTGCAAGCAAAGCTACATAATTTGCCTCAGGTGAAATTCACAATAATTTAAATTAGTCTGGCTGCTTTCTTACATTTATTATCATACTTAGATATGAATTTTGGGAGACAATATGATTATATTGTATGGTATAATTAGTACATTTTTTGAAGACAACTAACAGAATAATAAAATAGCAATGCATGACCTATGTGCCATTTTTTTTTTCTGACCCTCAGCTTGAAAATCCTGAGCAACAAGAAGAAAGCTCTTTAAAGGGAAGAGATGGTTGACTAACTGTGGTTCAATCTGCATGGCTTCATTGTCATACTGACTCCCAAGCAGGATAGTTTATTGAAGTGGTTCTTCTGCAGTTGAGGACAGAGGCACCAAGGAGGCCAGCTGATGATTCAGCAGTGTGCTGGAAAAGTGCTCCAGTATTGCTGGCCCATGATTTTATTTCCTTATACAACATTATTAACAGTGGAGTTCTATCAAATGGCTCGTCCCGAGGTGCAGCCTTATATAGGAACCACCTCGACAGTCTGTGCTAACAACTTGGACAATCGGATCTGATTTCTTTGCTGTGTCTTCTGACCCCTGTGTCCTCCTGCAGCACCATAGCTGGTGAACACAGAGCCTTGCTCTCCCTGCTTGCTTGGTGATGCAGCCTTGTTGTGCACCCACAAGTGTGTTTTGAACGTAGACATTACAAAGCTTGTATTTTTGGTTTTGGATGCTCTGTGAACAAATTCCTCCCTCTCCACAAGTACAGGGGCAGCCACGCAGCATCTCAGAGTTTAGCTAGAGGACATTATGAAGCAGTGTATTTTTTTGTTGTTGTTGTTTTGGTTTTTCTAACACAGTTTTTAGGGTCTTCTCTCCTCTGAAATCAATGTCCATAGTGAGGTTAACTAACTTTATGATACCTAGACTCCTAAGTATTTTATTACACTTTATATTTAGAATCCTAATTATTTAAATCCTAAGCATTTCCATGGTGGCTCTGCTCCTCGCTGATTACTAAGCAACATTTATTTGTCAACCCAGAAAGGGATTTTAGTGGGAATGCAGAGGAAGATGCCCATAGAAACCCTATGAATCATGGAAAGAAAGTGAATTTTTTCCTAAAATTTCATCATTATAGCCCAACTCAGAAATTTTTAGGCTTCTCTATATTCAGACAACAGTGGGATCTTCTGCATTAGTGCCTGAAATAGTGGAGGTAGGTTTTAACTGTAAACATAAATTCATCATTAGTTCACATGGTGACTGATTTTGTGGTTGATTGGATGGCATGAGTAGAGAATTTGGCGAGTGAAATCTCTGTTCTCTTTATCACTGTCATTATGAGTAGGTCAAGAAATATTCTCATCTGATTGATAGGGTTTGTATTTTTATTTTGAGTATTGTTGGAATATTTTCAGCTGAGCATGGCGGTGCACGTCTGTAATCCCAGCACTCAGGAGGCTGAGGCGGAAGGATTGCTGTAAATTCTAGGCCAGTCTGGGCTACATAGTGAGCTCAAGAGTGGTCTGAACTACAGGGTGAGATTCTGTCTAACAAAGAAAAGAAATATTTTTATCTGCTACTGTGTTCCTGTCATTTCGAATGGAATGATTTAATGGAGAAATATTGCTTTAGCTCAGCATTGTGCATATTATTTAAAAATATTTAAATATGCAACGTTCATTTGAATTTTGTTTTTTTTCTTTCTCTGTTTTGAGACAGGGTTTCACTCTGTAGTTCAGCCTGGCCTTGAATTGTGACAATCCTTCTGTCTCAGCCTCTGGAGTGTTGGGATTACAGGCATGCACCACTGTGACCACACTGAATGTTTTAAAAATCATTTGTCTCTAGAAGCATGATAAATGAGAAAAGAGAAGTTAAAAACAAGCAAACTAACAACAACAACAAAATTGGATGAGGCAAAGAAGAAGAGTAAAACATTATTTTCTATGTACACAAAGAAAGTGTGAATTATATGTGTTTCTGTATATTTGGCAATTATTTTTGTTCTGTTATGTCCTTTCTGATATGTGCAGTCCTTAACACTACTTTATCATTCTTTCTTTTATTTATTAAAAAAAAATTTTTTTTTGTACCTGGGATCGAACTCAGGACCTTGAGCTTGCAAAGCAGGCACAGTGCCACTGGGCTACATCCTTAGCCCTATTTTTCCCTTTAAAAGGTTTATACTTCAAGCTCTACCACACCTCAGTTTCATAAAGCTAAATCCCTGAATTCATTACCACACTTCAATTTTATAAAGAAAAATACCATAAACTCGTTTTTTGGTTTGTTTGTTTGTTTTTTGGTACCAGGGATCGAACTCAGGCCTTTGCAGTTGCAAGGCAGGCAGCAGGGCCACTGAGCTAAATCCCCGGCCCCTCCATAAAGTCATTGTTATGCTCCTTTTTACACTTGGAAGGATAATTTTGAAAGTCAACTCTTTTTTTCTAAAAGCGGATACCTAAATATAAAAACAAAATTGTTCACAATTATTAATAAGAAATGAGAAACAAGCCTGAACAACTAGAGTTTGGAACATTTGCTCGCCACTACCCATTAGTTCAGCAAACACGTGAGAGACATAAAAATCCACACTCAATTTAACCCGCAGGCAGATGAAAACCGCAAAAGCTTCTAACTTCCCTGTGTACAAGACAGTCACAGGTGCCCTGGAAAGGAACTAAGCTAAAAAAACAGATCGACAGCTCTCATTCTTACTGTTACACATTTTCAGGATCAGGTTTTTTCTCTAACTTCTATAACTGGAGTCCATATCTTTGCAGCTCTTTTCTTATGCAGCGAGAGGGCGCCATCATTTCTGGTTCACCCTGTTCCTTCTGCCTTAAAATCACCTTCCCTTTGGTCTCTGCCCAATACACATCTCTCAGACGTTATCAAAGGTCGAGATTCTTTGTGTGGTATCTTCCAAGTTTCTGCCTACTACTCCACACAAGGCTTTGTCAGTGAAAGTCTCCGTGGCTCCTTCCACTGCTTTCCAAGGATGAATCTTTCTCCAAGCAGCGTCCCACAGGCTCTTCTACATTATGGCCTTACTGCATTCACTAGTATTTCTGGCAGAAACACATTTTTTTTTTTTAAGAAGTGTGATTTTTCCCCACCCAGTGAAATCATTTAGTAATATTAATCTCAGATCAGCATGCTAGACTCAGAAATTAACATTTTAAAAAACCATGGCCTTCCTTTTAAGAATGCTTTTCTACAGGATAAGACTTAACTTGAGAAAGCGTACCCAAGTCTCTTTGACTCAGTCTTTGTAACATCTTTCAGATGCTAATGTTTTACGGCGAAATGCTTGAAAAATATAGAAACTTTGTGTATTAAGGGGCAGAAAATATACTAGCAGTCCCTGCAATTACAGAGTAAAATGTTGCCCATACCTTACAATGCTTCTCTTTAATTTGAGGAAGGTACTTTGTTCATACTGTCCTTATGGCCAAATCAAAGCATAATTAATGTTTCTAATTACATAGTTGCAAACTTCAGTTGCTTTTCTTTCTTTTTCCTTGGGAGCCATCCGTCGTGGTGCTACACGTTCTCAGCAATGGCTGAGAATCATACTTTCCTGCATCCCTGCACAAGTGTTGTCTGGGCCTTCCTTACAGACAGTGGGCTTGGTCCGGTGCCTGCATTTGAATACTAAGACATGAACACGTGTGAAAGAAGCTGGAGGAGGAGCGCTTTTGCCCTGGAGTTTGGCTATTTGCAGGGACTCTGTAGGGGCCAGATCTAGCAAGACAGTCCCAACAGGCACAAGAAGGAGGCTCAGCACTGAGCTTTATGTAAGCCATCAGACCAGTATAGCCATTTGAGCAATCCTGGATAAAACTAGGATTGCGGGCCCAGTCCCCATTGCTAAGACAAAATCATCAGTAAATGAAATGGTTGTCATTTTAACCTACTACATCTAGGGGTACATGGGTTTAGATAAGTGATACCTTCTTTAACTGCTTATGAAAGGAGCCTTTTTGATAGGTTCAAGCCTTTAACAATTAACATCCAGTTCATATTTGTAACTCTGATGAGAATATGCTCTCAATCTCTTTTAAGAGAGAACTCACTGCAAAGTAAAGGAGTGTGACCTTGAGGGTGCACTTTCAGCTCAATTGCTTATGAGACATGCCCAAAGTGGAGCACACGTCTAGTGTGTGGGTCTTGGGATCTTTATCTGCTTCCTTCCCCTTTCCACTCTGGCATGTTACCCTGCTCCGATTCCCTGATGACATGAACTAGACATCTTTGCTCTGCCATGCTTGCCCATTATAATGTTCCTGTCTTAGAGCCAGCTAACCACGGACTGAATCCTCTGAGACTATGAGCCAATTAAATCTCCTCTCCTGTCATGTATAGGTGTCATGTATTGTGTCTCACCGAGGGAAAGCTAATGTACGAAGCTTAGGGTCTACTGTTGGAAATTTAGGATCTACCACACTTCCTTGTAGTCTTCTCTGCTGCTTCCGGCAACTAGGAGTACAGTGCCATACTGTACTAGATATTGAATTCTCCAAACAGCTTGTGAGTCCATTAATGGGTACTCATTGTTCTGATTGCCCACTGGTGGATGATTTCTCTTAGATGCACTAGGAATGCATTACCCTTCTCTGTACTTCTCCCTGCATAATGACTTGAAAACTTTTCCTTTTTGGGCTTTTATATATTTTTCCATTAGGTCCCTGCACGAATGATCCACTGTCTTTTATTCTTCCATTTTTTTCCATTTTGATGAGAACTCCACTGTTATTCGAATTCAGTCATTGTTTCTTTTACTGAAGTATTTCAGTTCTTTTTGGCTCATTTCATCACTTTTTATGGCTATTTTCACAATTTTCTATTGATCTTTAATTTTCCGTGGTTTACTTTTGCATCTGAATATGTTTTCCTGTATATGTGGGATATGCATAGTGATGCATCTGTTCACAATGGGGGTAAATTCTGAAAAGCAATTTTTTTTTCTTTTCATTGAGTTTATTGGTACATTCTAGGTATACAGTACAGTTACATTCATTATTGGGATCTTGTACCTTTACATGACAGGTCTTGGTTCTCATTTTTTCCCCTTGTCCCTGCCTTCCCTTCATCCCCTCCTCTCCTCCCCATATACAAACACTTTATTTCCATTTTTTCATTTTCTCATACTTTTTTATTTTCCCTTATTCCCTTTCCCCTACCCTTCCCACCTTCCCCACACCTTTAGCCCTTTTCTTCCTATTTCACATGGTTAATTATCTCATTAGGGCCTTGTGTACTGTTATAGTTTTTCACACCAGAGAAACTATTTGGTATTTACACATGAGACTTATTTATTTCACTTAGGAGTATATCCTCAATATGTATCCATTTTCCTATGAATGACTCTAATTCCTCATTTTTTATGGCTGAGTAGTATTCCCTTTTATAGAAAAACCACATCTTTTTATCCAGTTTCCAACTGATGGACAAATGAGCTGATTCCAATTTTTAGCTATTATAAACTGTGCTGCTATAAACATAGGGGTGCATATGTCACCGTGATATGATTCTTTTAATTCTTTTGGAAAGATACCCAGCAGAGGGATGGCTAGGCCAAATGGAACCTCTAGTCCCAGCGCTTTGAGGTATCTCCATATTGATTTCCATAGTGCTTGTACTGATCTGCACTCCCACCAACAATGGAGAAGGGTTCCTTTCTCCCCACAACCCCACCAACATTTGTTATTGTGTGATTTCTTGATAGCAGCCATTCTTTGTGGGGTGAGGTGGAATCTCAGTGTTGTTTTCATCTGTATCTTTCAAATGAGCAGCGATGTGGAACATTTTTTCATATATTTACTTGCTGCTTTTACTTCTTTGTCTGAGACATGTCTGTTCATTTTAGATGCCCATTTTTGAATTAGGTCCTTATATATTCTAGATAATAGTCCTTTGTCTGAGGAGCAGCTGGTAAAAATTTTTTCCCACATTGTAGGTTGTCTTTTAGTTCTGTTGATCATTTCTTTTGCAGTGCAGAAGCTTTTTAATAAGATGAGATCCCAGTTGTTGATTCTTTCTGCTAGTTCCCATACTACTGAGGACTTGTTCATAAAGTCTTTTCCTATGCCAATGTCTTCCAGAGTTCTGCCTAACTTACCTTCCAGCAATTTAGTGTTTCTGTTTTAATATTTAGATCTTTAATCCGCTTGGATTTTAATTTAGTGCATGGTGACAGATAAGGGTCTAGTTTTAATTTTTGGCAGGTTGAGATCCAGTTTTTCCAAAACCATTTATTGAAGAGGCTATCTTTCCTCCAGTGGGGATGGTCAGCTCCTTTGTCAAAGGTTAGGTAGCTGAGTACATTTGGAGTTGTTTTTGTGTCTTCAAGTCTGTTCCACTGATCCTTAGGCCTGTTTCTTTGCCAGTCCATGCTGTTTTTATCACAGTGGCTTTGTAGTATAGTTTCAAATTGGGAATTGTTATACCCGCTGCCACGTGTCTGTTGCCTAGGATAGCTTTTGCTATTCTAGGTCTCTTATGGTTCCAAATAAATGTTTGGATTCTTCTTTCTAGTTCTGTGAAATATAGTGTTGGAATTTGAGTCGGCATTGCATTGAATCTGTATATCAGTTTTGGTAGCATGGCCATTTTCACTATGTTGATTCTTCCTACCCAGGAGCAGTGGGTATCTTTCCATTTTCTTATATCCTCTTCGATCTCTTGTCAGAGTTTTCAGTGCAGAGGTCTTTTGCTTCTTTTGTTAGGTTCATTCCTAGATACTTCATGTTTTTGGATACTATTGTGAAAGTAATTGTTTCCCTAATTTCTCTCTCAGTGAGTCTGTTATTTGTGTACAAGAAGGCTATTGATTTTTTGGTGTTGACCTTGTATGATGCGACTCTGCTAAAAGTGTCAATTATGTCTAGAAGTCTTTTGGTGGAGTTTTTGGGTCTTCAATGTAGAGTATCATATCGTCAGCAAATAATGACAGTTTAACTTTCTCCTGTCCTATCTTTATTGTGAAAAGCAGTTTTATTGTATGAATATCATGGATTGTACCTCCACAAAATCTAGATGGTGTAGCCTACTATACACAGGCTCTCTGGTACACCTTTTGGTCCTGAGTGAAACCTATACAACAAGTTAGTGTTCTGCCTGCTATAGGTATTATATGTTTCATACAATGATAAGCATTTGTGCATCCAAACATAAATAAATTGCCGTAAAAATATAAAGGTTAAAAAATTGCATTTGTCCAGTACGTTTACCATGAATTGAACTTGCAGGATGAAAATTACTCTGAGTGTGTCAGTGAGTGAGTGGTGAGTGACCGTGAAGGCTCAGGACCTTTTTGTACCACTTTGGGCTTTGTGAGCACTGCACAGGAAATAACCAAAGAAGTAAGGTGGATCACACAGATGTCTTATTGGTTAAGAGTTGACAGACTGTAGTTTGCACCTTTGAAGAATACTTTTTACTAAAACACTCTTTTTTGCTTTATTGAACTTAATTTTCTGAAGTTTTTACTCAGGATATCCTTCCCTTAAATCACTATTTGTTAAACATTAGTCCACTGTGATAGTCCCTGGTGAAATTAGACCTTATCTGTAAAAGGTTACTCAAAGTTCTCTACAATGTAAATCTCTTCTTTTTAAAAAATCCCAATTTTGTTTGATTTTGCATTTATTCATGTGCTTTTGGCAGTGTGGAGTGCATGCTTTCTTTTGTCTTTGTTGTCAGCCTTTGTTAGAATTCCTACTGTTTCAGATAATGTTGTTTTCATTGAACTCCTTTCCTAATTACTGTAAATCCTAACTGAATTCACAGTAATGGGATTATGAGTTATTAAAATTTTTTAAATCTTCAGGACTAGAATAAAAAATAGAAATTTAAGTGTAAGTCAAATGGTGTGCAGAGATAGGTCAGAAAAATGTGTTGATGAAATAGGGTGCTATTTCCATACCCCCTACCTGGATCTGCAGATTCCTTCACAGTGATGAGGTGAGATAGAGGTAGAAATCAGGGGTTATTATAGGTAGTTAAATGCAGAGGCCTGTAATATTGATTATGCCCAAAGCAGGCTGTAAAGAGTTAACCCCTCAATTAGCTTGTTTATAGAAGTGAGTCTGGCCAAATTTTACCTGCCAAGATCACAGTAAGTAGCACCCAAATTCCATTCTCACAACTAAAACTCTCAGGCTAGAAGGACAATGTTCTAATTACAACTATATATTTTGTTTATTCTGTTCCTAATTTGAAAATGCTTTGTCTTGTCCTTTATGAACCTTGTTTACATTAATTTCCATAGAAACCACATGTTGCCTTTATCCCAATTGACTGCCAATAAAAGTCAGTGCCTGAGACTGTCCAGCACTTTGTTGGTTACACTGGCACTGGTTGTCCCGGCCCCCTGCTTTCTCTCCTAGTTCTGTCACAGTGTATTTTTCTTCCAGGCCTGCACTGCACACTGGGCAAGTGGGGACTAGAGACTTACTACAGGAGTCTCTGGCAGTTATGCCTAAAAATAGGCATATTTTATGAAAGTCTGTTGAAAAATAATCCAAGATAGTGATGCCAGCAAAATTTTAAAGATTTTCAGCAAAGGAATATTATGTTTGTATGTAAATGACAAGAAAAGCATGATACATCTATGTGGAGTAATTTCTAATTCCAAGTCTAACTATGAAATTTCTATAACCCAAACCCAAACTCTGATGCTTGGCTAGGTAATGATTGCTGTTCGAAAATAGCCAGACCCATATGAGTTTTATTGTTTCAGAAGATGGTCCTTCATGTTCTCTATTGTGTCTATCCAACAGAGCCTATTTTCATTTCCAGTTAGTGTCTTGCACTGGCCTTTTCGTTTCACCCTTGGGAGATTAGTTGATTTAAGAGGCTGAATACAAGTTTCCCTTTTGTACGTATGGGGCTGTCTCCTAAACACTACCATGAACACCATTGTTGTCAGCCATATAAAAATATTTATTATGTACAAGGCCCTGAGTATTCAAAAAACATCATCTACACATTGGTATGTGTGGTGATATAGCAATCATTATACTAATTAATGATTTATTCAAAAGTTTAGAAGGAGCAAGTTTAGCTAGATGAAAGAAAGTGAAAACATTTTGGATGAGAAAAAACGAGAGATAAATGAGTAAATAAATATGCTGAATCCAATTTCAAGGAAGCAAGTTGTTCACATAGAACAGTAAGGGAATATATCATTAAAATAAAATTGAAGACAATAGTTTACCTAACCTTAGATGGTAGGAAAGAAGTGTGGCTTTTGTCCTGCAACGGGCACATAATTAAGTACCTGAGGAGGTATGTGGTTTGTACAATTGAAGTTAAGAATGATGGGGGACCACAGATTTAATTGTTTACCAACTATTGAACACAAGTATGGCACCAAACTTGTAGAGATAGAGAAATTATCTTTCCTGTGAATATTTTATGGCAGAGAATGAGAAATTGACATACATAAAATATCATAACATAATATGCTCAATAATTTAGAAAGTATGCATATATTTTCCTCAATTCAGTGATTGGGACTAGTTTAAGTAAGGGAAAGATTGTCAGGTAAGGCAATTACAAATAGGATTTTTAAATGTGAAGTGGATAAAGGTGATTTCAAATGTAAAGAAAAGTGGACTTGAGGACAGAGTTCTAAAACATTAAAAAATGCCCAGTAAAGCAATATCATTTGAGATACATAAAAACAGTTGAGAGTCACTGTACTAAAGCATGATTTTCACATATATGAAGGAGTTGAGGAATTGAAAAACATCAAACTTTGGGGATGTGATGGTTGACTGCGAGGATAAAAAACAAGAGTGTGTATCAACTCTTAGGCAAGTATAGAGTACCATTACCTTACATAAATGTACAGTATCTACTGTTGGGTCATATGCAACCTGAAATAAGAATTATTGCTAATTATGCACAGTGGGTCTGCCTGAGTCCCTGCTGAGCACCTCACAGTGATTTACATTCTGGACTAACAAGTGGACTGCGAGCTACTTCATTCTTTCACTAGATATTTGTGGAGGATTTGCTGTGCACTAGGATCCTCTAAGGAAACATCTGTTACTGAAGCAGAGAATGTCCCCTTTTATGGTGATGTTTATGCCCCTGACAGTACTACTTTCTTCACTGCTGCACTGTGAGGGTTATGCACAGGGATCATGGACTGCTAGCCAAAAACCGCTGGAGCACAGATGGAGTCTACAAATTGGGTTTATTACTCATTGCCAAGAAGGGGACTGCATGTCATGGTATGCTTTCAGGCATCCCAGTAAGAATGAGTCTTCAAAAAAAACCGAGCATGTCAGTGTAGGTCATTGCTGTAGTCAGGGTTTTGCAAAGGAATAGATTTAATACAGGTCATACAATTTATAGAATTATTTTATAATATTCACCCCAAAAGTTGAATGCAAAGGAGTGCAAGAGATCTGTCCAAATACTAGAGATCCAAAGAATCCAGCAAAACACCTGGATCCCACAGCAATGTTCTGCACAAGTCCATCTGAACACCTAAAGTCCAAGGTAGCGTACTCCATGAGTTCAGCTGGTAGCCTAGAGTTCACGGCAATGTCTTGTGCTTGTTGGTAACAAGGATCTGCACCCAGAAGGCCCAAAGGCCAGGGGTGGAAGCCAAAAACATGCACCAGTGGGGTGAAGATTTGTGTCATCAGGCTGAGTGATCTACATTGGAGCTAGGAAGTGATGTTCATGGTGAAGATCAGAGCTCCGCTGAGGAGCACAGCAGACATCTCCAGTGACAGCGAGGACCCAAGCTCCTCTGAGAATAGCCAAGTTCGCATCAGGAAACCATTCACAGCAGGCTTCTCCTAGAAAATCAGCAGCCAGAGATCTTCCCTTCCAGTTCTCTTTTATGCTGTTGGCAACAATCCTCAGGTGGTTCTTCCACGCCCACGCTATGCTGCTTCAGTTTAGCTCAGTGTTCTAAGTTGACCATTAGTTATTCCATGTCATTCTTGGAAAAGTTCAAGGAAGCAAGGACTCGTTTTCAATCAGAAACAGTCATGTAAAGGGCAATTTTATGATCAGGCTTCCTGGAAAATGTTATACAGTAGGACAGACTAGAGCAAGGCTAAAGCAATGATGCATAAAGAGATAGCGGTTACCCAGCTGGGCATGGTGGTGCACTGGGGAGAATGAGGCAGGAGGATCACTGAAAGTTCAAGGCCAGCCTAGGCTACCTAGCAAGACTCTGTCTAAAAAAAAAAAAGAAAAGAAAAGATAGCAGTTACTCAACTTAGTGAGGAGAGAGGTGGTCAGTGTTATGATGCTTTGCAAAGGGGGCTGAACTGTGTGCTCAGAAAAGTCTATTATATGGTTTTGTTTTCCTGTTTAACTCCCTCACAGATGAGAAATGGCCTTGTCTGATGTTGTTGTTTTGTGAAATTATTTGCTTCCAAGAAAAAAAATAACAAAATACTGCTGAGTACCTGGTTGGCTTCTCACAACACAAACACTAAGCCGTCCTTAGTGTCAGGGGCTGCTGTTCTGTTTTTCAGAATTAACTGTTCAATTAACTAAACTCTACTGTACTCATTCTCGAACTCCTACCCTGTGGTCACCCAGGAAATGCTACTCTTCTGCTCTGTTTAGAATTAGGCCTGTTATTGGCACTTTCCTGTGTCATCATCTTTTTCAACTCTCTTCATTTTAAGAGGCACTGATTTTCCTCTAGATGTATGAGTTAATTGTGTTGTCTGGCTGCTTTGTTGTCCTGGGTCGATTTATGGTCATTTTGACTTTGGGGAAGAGCCAACAGTCACACATTATCAACTCTGGTGAGTGAGGTGGATGAAGACGCACTGCCTTGCCCTCTTTTGTAACAGGCCTGCCTTTCTGTTGGATGACAATCAGCAGTGCCATTCCCTGAATTTATTAATCATACCACATGAAATATCTATAAAAGACATCCATCCATGAAAGAGGACTTCTAGAACTGCTTCAGAAAGTGACAAAAATGATGAGATAAATGTATCTAAAGTGAGGGGAAATATTTTGAGGGTGATAAATGGCCATGCATCACTTATTGTAAGACACTTTTTAAAATTGATTTTGGTTTTTATTGTTGTTGTTGTTGTTGTTGTTGTTGTAGGCAGCAGCATTACTGAGCCAAATCCCCAGCATTTTTATTTAAACATGCATTGCATGTTTTGATCAGCCCTTGTGTATTCAGCAAACATGATAATAGCAATAATGCCATTGTCAGCAGTTTTTATTTTGCTGACCACAAAATTTTTCCTTATAGTCCCCATTCTTCTCCATCTAAATTAGAGAATATTGCTATCACATTTTGTTTGTACGAATTACCTCTGCAATGTTTCATTTTAGTTCCATGTTCCTAAGAAGTTTGTATCATCCTCAGTGGTTAAAAAAGTATATATATATATTTAAAAAACTATTTTGCTTTCTGCTTTAGCTTTTTCTGACTACACAAAGTTATACTACCCCAGGTCTACGTGATGTGCAAGACTTTTTCTGTGTGAGACTGTCACACTCCATTGGTTGTGCTGCTGCATGATCTAGGTTTTGTGGCCAGAACACAGAGCACATGGTCCAGCCAATCAGGCTTTCCACTAAGTGGGCTCCCAGCCCTCCAGCTTTTTCTCTCTTCCCTTCTCAAAGATGCTTTGGTCCTTCCGCACACACCGAGAAAGGCCAAGGAGCTTGACATTTTTATTCCGAGACCAAAAGATTACATTCTGGACCTCTCTAGAAGACTGTCTTCAGAAAATAACAGCCTTTCACGATATTTAGATTTCTGTCTTTTGAAAACTTACCCATTTCCCACATACTTATAAGTGCTCTTTCGACATAACATAATATTAGTTTTCTAGCAGATGGTCCCTTCTGCCAATCTGCACATTCCTCAACCCTTGCTTGCCCCAGTACATGTCAGTTTATATTTGACTTGGCCAAACTGAGTTATAGCAGTTGGGTTGTTATTTATTGCGTTCCAAATACTTTTAAATGGAGAGAGCCACATAACATTGTGCTTAGATATTCTTGCACACACGCACACGCACACACTCATGCATACACACCATAAAAGTTACGCAGTGATAACCAAATGTTATATGTGATTTTTAATTTGTCAAGTGAGCCTGCTGTGTCTTTCTGAAGCTGGGCACTGTGTGCTTCATTCTGGTGACTCAATATCCTTACTTCCATGAGGAAAATACAAATGATTAAAATGGAGTGATAACATTTCTAAAGATCCCTTTCAATATTTGCTATAGATTTTCACACTACTTATATTATAACTTGTAGTTAAAATAAAAATGATTCTCTTGTAATTATTTTTTTTTCTTTTTCTGTATAATGCATTTTTTTCCCAAGTGCTACAGACTTTCAGCTGTGAAAACAGCCAAGCTGGGGGTAAGTTAATACCATATTAACAAATAAAAGAAAAACATAAAATAAAAATACATACATTAAAAATATTAAATGTATTATTTATTTAATTTACTCTGTCCATTTTTTTGTTTGTTTATATTTCCCATCACTGTCTCTTGGCCTCACTTTTTGGGGCAATCATGCTTGCTGTTTTGTTACAGAAGAGCAGTAGAAATCATGAGGACTGATTCATCATCAAACAGAGTAAAAAAGAAGAAAATGCTGCCTAGGTAAGAAACTGCTAAGTTGGCCATGAAATAATTGAGACTAGAAGTCAATCTAACACCAGAGGCTCAGAAAACACAAGCAGGCAGCTCATTTATCTACTGTATTTCCTCATTTCAGTTTCACATTGAAAACTGCCTCATCAAACAAACAAACAATGGAAGGAGGATAGTAATATAGGAGAAGTTATTTTTCTGTTGTCTGATACCAAAGGTAATCTTGTATTTTTATTAAGAAAGACTCAAACCTCATTATTTTAACACCAGAAAAACAGGGAAATGATTCATCCTGGCATGTGATGCTTACAATGCTTCCACAGAACTACACCTCTGGCACCAAATACAGCAGTGCATTTTGGATAAAGTGTTTTGAATACATTTTTCAGCTTAAGTGTAAAATATACCAATGGACAGGCATTACAAAGGAAACCAGTTACACATTCACCAAAAGGTAGGAACAAGGAAATGTCAAAAGCAAACCACAGTTATATGGAAAAAACTAATCTTCAATCCTAAAAGCACTCTTGCTCTGTAGTGACTCAAACCCCTGTCTGTGGGCTCTAATGTGAAATAAAAGTTTTATAGTACAAGAAAATCCTAAAAGGGAACAAACCAAGAATATAATTTTAAATGAATGAAATTTCCTCATTACAGTATAGAATATTGTGTTACAATGTTCAGGTACATACAACATGTAATTTGAAAGGTAGATGCATTTTTAAGACAAAAGTAAACTTTAAAAACGTAGCTTCTTAAATAGTTCAACCAGGTAAAATTAAATTACAAAAATATTTTAAAGGTTAAAAATGATTCAGAGGTAGTGTCTTTCATACAAATAAACTATGAAGTAAAATTTAATGCTAGAGCCAGGAAATATAGATGCTAAAAATAGAAAAAGATACTCAGATCACTAATAGATATTAGTCTTCAGTAGTCTTTGTTCACTCTGATCCTTGAAGATCTCATCAATCCTTGTTTACTAAATATGAATTTTTTCATTGAAATATATTTTAAATTTTGCATAAACTTTTAAGTATATTGTGTTCTTTTCAGATCGCATCTAATCGTTTTGCTATGGCTATTGTCTACAAGATTCCTACCTTTTTATCTTTTTCTTCAACTAAAACTTAGCAGGAACTTTATTTTATCTTTATTGTTTATTGGTACATTTTAGGTATACAATACAGTTACATTTATCATTGGAATCCTGTACCTTTACATGACGTATCTGGGTTCTTATTTTTCCCCAACCCCGAGCCTTCCCTTCACCCCCTCCACCCTTCTCTGTTTACAAAGACTTTGTTTCCTTTTTCTTCATATATTTTTTTCTTTTCCTCTTTTACCTTTCCCCTATCCCTCCCACTTCCTCTACTCTTTTACACCTTTTCTTCCTATTACACAACATCAATTATACATTTTGACCCTTATTTACACTTTTAGTTTTTCATACCAGTGAAACTTATTTGGTATTTACACATGTGTGATTATTAATTTCACTTAAGAGTATGTCCTCAGTGTGCATCCACTTAGCTATAAATGTCTAGTTCCTCATTCTTTATGGCTGAGTAGTACTCCATTTTATTTTTTAAAAAATCTTCTTTATCCAGTCTCCAGTTGATGGACAATTGAGCTGTTTCCAAATTTTAGCTATTACAAACTTTGTTGCTATAAACATAGGTGAGCATATATCATTGTGATATAATTCTTTTAATTCTTTTGGGATGATACCCAGAAGAGGGATAGGTGGGTCAAATGGGACTTCTAATCCTAGTTGTTTGAGGTATCTCCATATTGATTTCCACAGTGTTTGTACCAGTCCACACTCCCACCAACAATGGAGAAGAGTTCCTATCTCTCCACAACCCCACCAGCATTTGTTATTGGTTGATTTCTTGAGAGCGGCCATTCTTACTGGGGTGAGATGGAATCTCAGTATTGTATTCACCTGCCTCTCTCAAATAAGCAGAGATGTTGAACATTTTTTTTGTATGTTTACTTGCTGCTTTTACTTCTTTGAGAAATGTCTGTTCATTTCACATGCCCATTTTTTAATTGGGTCTTTATGTTTGGGATTTCTCTGGCAGTGCAGAAGCTTTTGAAAAAGATGGGATCCCAATTGATTCTTTGTGCTAGATCCCATGATATTGAGGGTCTGTTCATAAAGTCTTATCCTATGCTGATATCTTCAATAGTTCTACCTAATTTATCTTCCAGCAAGTTTAGTGTTTGTGTCTTAATATTTATATATTTACTCCACTTGGACTTTAGTTTAGTTCAAGGTGAAAGAGAGGGGTCTAATAATCTTCAACAAGTTCAAATCCAGTTTTTCCAACACCATTTATTAAAGAGGCTATCTTGCCTCCAGTGAGGATGGTTGGCTCCGTTGTCAAAGAAGAGGTAGCTGAGTACATATGGAGTTGTTTTTGTATCTTCCAATCTATTCCACTGATCCTCAGGTCTTTGCCAGTACCATGCTGTTTTTATTACAGTGGCTTTGTAGTATAGTTTCAATTTGGGGATTGTAATAACAGCCCTGTCATGTCTCTGTTGCCTAGAAAAGCTTTTGCTATTCTAGATCTCTTCTGATTTCAAATGAATTTTTGGATTTTTTTTTTTTTAGTTCTATGCAATACACTCTAGATTTTACTAGAGATTGTGTTGAATCTGTGTAGCAGTTTTGGAAGTATGGTCATTTTTACTATATTGATTCTTCCTATCCGGGAACAAGGGATGTCTTTCCATTTTCTTATATCCTCTTCAGTCTGTTTGTTCAGAGTGTTGTAGTTCTCGATATAGAGGTCTTTTGTTTCCTTTGTTAGTTTGATTCCTAGATATTTCATTTTTTTAGATGCTACTGTGAAAGGGATTGTTTTACTAATTTAATTCTTAGTGAGTTTATTATTTGTATACAAGAAGAGTATTGATTTTTGAGTGTTAACCTTGTATTCAGCTACTTTACTGAATCTATCAATTAAGTTTAGGAGGTGGAGTTTTTTGTATCTTCTATGTAGAATGTCATATCTTCAGCTAATAAAGACAGTTTAACTTCTTCCTTTCCTATCTTTATTCCTCCATCCAAGATCTGCCTCACTGTGACATCACCTATAAGCTTAGAGGTACCTAAAACCACTCTCAGTTTGGGTAATTCATTTGATATTTTCACAGGGCCTGATGAAAGCTATGATACTCACAGTTGTGGTTTGTTACATGGAAAAACTGAAATCAGTTATGGGAAGCAGTATGTAAGGCAAGTCTAAAGGCTTCTGAATGCAGTTTTGGTGTCTGTAGTTTTTTGTTGAGGTTTTATTGTATAGGCATTATTGATTGATTGATTGATTGATTGATTGCCTGTATGAGCAACTCAACAACTAGTTCACTGACACTGCTTGACCCAAACTCTCATCCTCTAATCATTATTGTGTCTGTCTGGAGTAACCCACTTCCAAACTGAGAGTATTCAGAGTGGCCAGCCTCATCCTAAGGTCCGGTGTGGTAGACCCTGCCATACATGAAGATATACCTATCAGGTATGCCTCAGATTACTCTTCCAAAGCTAAGGGTAAAGGAAACTTCTTTTTGCAAGATCAAACATTTAACTGAGTAGCCTAGGGCTCTCTTATAGTCAAAAAATACAATGCCTAATATCTTCCAGTGTATTGAGGTGAAGGAGATTTTTACTTCAATTTCATAATTTAATTGATGATCAATTATAGTATTATCATCTTACTAACAACACTGTTGTACCATATCACTTTGTGGCAGATGTGAGCCAAGAAATGAATGAAAAGTAACTAGTTCCTTACTAGAGTTCCACTTAGGCATTAGCAATTAGTGCATTCCATTGCCATATCACATGGCCAAAATTCCAAGGACTCTATTTGGTTTTGTATACTTTCTGTTGAGCTTGTCAAGATACAAAAGGGATGGTGTCCTTGGCAACATGTGGTTTTCCCCTTTCAAGCATTTGGTGTTATTGAATTGAAGCAATATGGTCTCTGACTCTGAGTCTTTTTCAAAATGTCAGTTTACTACTGGATTTCTCTTCTTATGCAGTCCACTTATTTACTCCTTGATGATTAACTACTATCTGTACTTTTGCCCTTTTATTATTTTATCCATTGAAAGGGATGTAGACTTCCTCACTGTGCTAGGCTAAACTTCCATCTGCCTAGTAAGGGGACCTCTCTTCATCTGCTTCCATTTATGTGATGGGTGGGGGAACAACCGAGGAGCAGAGCCAGAGGGTTATGTTACTATCTCCATGCAGCTGCATTTGTGTCAACCTAAAACTTTCCAGATGTAAAGGATTAACCCACCCCTTTGAACCCTTAGCAGTTCTGATTTAAAGGTTTAGCAGTGTAGTTACATCTTTTTTCATAAGGGTTTTCAATATCAATTCAAGTCACTAGGTATGAGGGGGACGCCTTCTTGCCTGGCATATCTTCCCCATATCTATTTACAGATTCTTCTCTCTCATTAGAAGGCAGACCAGTTTTTATTATTTCTTTCTGAGAGTGCAGGAGAGAAGTATATCAATATGAACAAACAAACAAACAAAAAAACCCAAACAAATCCTGGTCTTCTGATTTCTTCTCCAGGAAAGAAAACTGTTTGGTTTCACAGCTTGTCACATGACCATATTTATGTCCTCTGAGGTGGAACACCAGAATATTTAAAGTTCTCATTTCTGGCCACAATATTCATTTTGACATTAAAGTTAACTCCATAACTCATTAATGGTAGTATTTTTGAAAATCTACTCTAGTTTTTGTTGTCCTCACTTGCAAAAAATAAGGCTGCACTGTTCACTTTCCTGTTGTTGCCGGGACAAAATGCCTGAAACCTTCAACTTACAGGGAGAGAGTCTTCTCTTGGATCGTGGTTTTTCAATCCAGAGTTGTTGGCTTCAAGGCAGGTACAGCAAGGCAAAAGAGCATGGCAGAGGCATCTTGCCCACCCCACAGCAGCCAGAAAGCAGAGAAGGTGGGAGATAGCAACAAGAATACCCCATTGAGCACCTCTTTTGACCAGGTTCCAACCCCAGACTCGTGAGACTTTCAGGTGACATTTTAGCTCCAAACCATAACAAAGGCTGTTAATGGTTCCTGACTTGTTCAGGAATTATCTTAACTGAATTGATACAGTATAGACATTATGAGCCTATCACAAATGTAACTGTTTTATTACTTGAAGTAACAATATTATTTGAAGATTAAATTTTGACAAATGCTACATTCGGGTGAAAGCTGTCCATAAGCCACTTATAAATATTCATTATATTCATAGCCCTCTGTCACAGCTCCAGTCATATTTTTAATTCCCTGGTTTTTATATTATTTACTTAGTTGCCTCAGATAGTACACAAGCTCCAAGTGGGTAAATATTATTATTATTTTTATTTGTGTGTGTGTTCACAGCTTATTTACTTAGTTGCCTCACATACTATACAAGCTCCAAGTGGGTAATGATTATTATTATTTTTGTGTGTGTGTGTGTTCACAGCAATACACTAATACCATCTGGTATAATAACTGAATAAAGTAGATATTTCATAAATCTTTGCTCAGTATTTTACAGTTGAGGATTAAAGGTGAAGTAAGTCACATGAGCTATCACATAATGACACAACGCCACACATGTAATCCAGTGTGAAGTTGTAATGATCATTTGCTTTCCTCAGGCCTGAAGTCACGGTGTGTGAATCATGCAGCTGCACAAAGCCCCATGATAGAAGGACTCTGCATTTGCTCTAAAACTCTAATGTTACTGTCTTAAACTTTCAAATAAAATTTTAAAAGATATCCACATATTTGTACTCTGCACTGGGCCACCAAAACTAGGCAACTGGTCTTGAGCAACCCTGCAATCTCATAATTCAGCCCAGAGGACAGATCTGAAGATGTGGGGCTGAATAATGCCCTGCGCAGATAAAGGTAGTGTTGAAGACTTGAGTGAGTCCTACAAAAGCAGCAGGAAGAAAGGCTTCCTCTGCCTTCCATCAGTCAACTCTTGCCAAGGACAGGAACTTTTCTCTTTGAGAGCTGACAGGAGAAAATTGGGCTGAATGAAAATTACACCGCAAATGAGTTGCATTAGCAGTTGCAACCTCCAGAGTGACTTGACAGCATCATCAGACACCTGAAGTTGTAAAATTTAGATAATATATAACATTGCCCTGGACATAAAACTCAGAGAAACCTTCAGCAGCTGCTATATCCTCCTGTGTCGAAGATTTCCTCTCCAGGATGTAGATTTGACCTGATTTCCTTAGGCCAACTGTGAAGTATCAGCAGGATTGGTTCACCTTAGAGAAGACCCCATGTTCAAGGGTCTTGGGATTCCCTCCCATTGATGGGGCAAACTACTTTCAGGATGTGAGGTTACTCAGGAGATAAAGGAAAAGCCTAATTGAAATGTGTGTTAATCATTGTAGACACACTGGTATTGCAATTTGGATCTGAAACATCTCCCGCAGGAGCATGGATTCTTCATTGGTGGAAAGTGTAAGAGGTGGGACCTGGTAGGAGGTCTCAGGTTGCCAGTCTTGGAGACATAGCGGGACCCCATCTTTCCCTTTCTGTGTGTGTCCCCACACATAAAGGGAGCAGTTTGCTGCACCATGCACTTCCTGCCAGGATGTGCTGCCTTCCCCCAAGCAATGGGACCAATCAATCATAGACTGAGTTCTCCAGAACTCTTTTATCTTAAGAAAAATTTTCTACAGTATTTATTACAATGATGGAAAGCTAAAAGACATACAGACTTTGAAGGAATAGCAGAAGTAATGAGCAGTATCAGCCTTCTATTTCTGTCCATTTTCTGTCATGGTTCCTGGAACAAAGGCTCCAGTTGATGCTCCCACCCCAACTACCTCCTCAAAGGCTGAAGGGTCCTGATATATCTACATCTTTCCCCTTTATGATGTTAATTCCTTAAAGACAGAAAATATCAGGGCAAAAGAGCAGGCTAAGACATGCACTATCTCGGCCATTTGTGCACCAGTGTAAGCTTATCATACTTCTCTGGAATCTAGATTTTTGTAGTGATTGCAATGTTACAAAGAGCAGAAGAGAGCAGGACACAGAAGAATCAAGCTCCCAATGCTTCCCAAGCAATTAGCTTAACTGTTTTTGTTCTTTCCCGCATTTTATTTCCTAGAGTTATGTTGCATTACCCACCCCTCCACAATGGCTTCCTCTCCTCTCTTCATTTTCAGCAGAAGACTGTGGTTCTTTCTGAGGGAAAATATAAGTAACAGGCAGGTATTCCTGTCACTAATAAATCTACTTTGGAATTTTGTAATTTAAAACTATAGTTTCCCTCAGGATATGCCTTGAGCTTTTGGCAAAAGCAGAAGGAAAA
Source organism: Fukomys damarensis (assembly GCF_012274545.1). Taxonomy (NCBI): domain Eukaryota; kingdom Metazoa; phylum Chordata; class Mammalia; order Rodentia; family Bathyergidae; genus Fukomys; species Fukomys damarensis. The sequence continues at coordinate 127,115,505 of NW_022900928.1, read as the reverse complement.
TTATACATGGTGAGGCAAAATAAAATATTTCATTTTATTGTTTTGTAAATGTTTTTCAACTCAGAAATGGCCGTAGTTTTACACTTTTAGAGTACACAGCTGTGCTGAGGGACCTCTCCAAAGACATGACTGTCATCAGTCTTCATGGCTCAGCCTCTGCAATATCAAGTGGTTTGTCTCTAGGGTGAGTTGCTTTTGTATTATTTTTACACATGCCATGAAAGTAAATCCCAGGGCCTTACAAGCTCAAAACATACCATATCACATCATACAGAGGCATTAAGAGGCTATCCTCTCCATAATAACTTCACTTATGATGCACATTCAGGAAGATCTATGTAAGGTTTTCCCATTCATTCGCCATTATATTTTTCATCTCTGTTGTTTTCTTCTTTTCCTTTGAGATGGAGAACAATAATAGTAATGGTGCCACTGGACTGCACAAATAATAAAACTAGCTTTTCAAAAGAAGTAAAAATGCTTCATTGCATGAGAAGAGATGTTAAAAGCATGCATAATTTTGCTACATTTTATGATAGTATATTGATTCATATCTCTCTTAAAAGATTACAGCGATACCTCAGTTGACAAATGGCTCTAAGCTTGAATTTTCCACTACTTAAACAACAAAGTTTGAGAAACATCTGGCCAGTGTTGATAAAATTTCCTCTTTAGTGTAACTGAAAACCCAACTTGAAGAAACCAAGAGTGAGCTGTGCCTGTGGTCACACCCCTGACACAAAGTGGTGACCCTTCAGTCAAAGTGTTTCTCTCATCCAGACAACATATGATGCTTGTGTAATTTGGGGACCTTAGAACCAATTATTGGATTTTCCATTATTTCTTACAGAAAAAAATATGCTTAGTTCTCTATTATTTTGGTGTTTGAGCACAAATTTGAAATGAATTGAGTTTGATAACTTTTGCAATCAGGATTTGCAAGGGACTAGATTTAATATGAGACACATAATTTATAGGATTATTTTATAATATTCAACCAAAAAAGCAAATACAAAGAAGTGCAAGAGATCTATCTGCACACCAGAAACTCCCAAAGAATCTAGCCAAGAGCCTGGATCCCACAGCAATGTACCACACAAGGTCAGCTGAAGGCCTAGAGCCCTAGATAGTGTCCTCCAGGAGTCCAGCCAGTGGCCTAGAGCTGACAGCAATGTCTCCTGCAAGTGCAATCTGGGATCTGCATCCAGAAGGCCCAAAGGCCAGTGGTAGAAGCTAGAAAGACTTCACCAGCGGGACGAAGGATTGTGCCATCATGCATGCTGAGGGATCCTCTGGAGACAGGAAGTGATGCTCACAGCAAAAAGCAGAGCTCCCCTGAGAACAGCTGCCATCTCCAGGGACAGGAATCCCCTGAGCTCCTCCTCCGATGAGAGCAGCCAAGTTTACATCAGGACAACCAGCCTCAGCAAGCTTCTTCAAGAAAATCAACAGCAAATGATCTTCTCTTCCAGTTCTTTTTTTATGCCATTGGCAACAATCTTCAGGTGGGTCTGCCACTCCCAAAGCAGCCAAGTTTACATCAGGACAACCAGCCTCAGCAAGCTTTTCTTCAAGAAAATCAACAGCAAATGATCTTCTCTTCCAGTTCTTTTTTTATGCCATTGGCAACAATCTTCAGGTGGGTCTGCCAATCCTAAAGCTATGATAATTCAATTTAGTTGGTCATTCCAAGTTGCCCATTAGTTAATCCACCACAACAACCCAGGTATCACTGTAATTATATATCACATGGAAAATTTACACATTTACTTGTATCAACTTGTTTTCTGTGGTGCAGTGATGGTGGAAAAGTGGCAAGACCCTGGTATTTTGTAGTATGGCTTCACAACCAAATGAAAAAGTTATGAAATTATTTTTTTCCTGAATATAAAATGTCCTGTTAAAAATATGAAAGCTAGGGTCAGGGATTTAGCTCAATGGTGCCACCACCTGCCTTGCAAGCACAAGGTTCCGAGTTTGATCCCCGATACAAAAAAATAAAAATAAAAAAGAAAGCGATTCTGGACTCTTCCCACTCCTTTAACCCCCACTTCTAACCAGCACTTACACTGATAAGATGTATGTTTTTTGTTTTCCTCTCCTTTCTTGTAGGGCACAGTTGACATCTTTTTGGTTTTACTGTTGTCATAGTAGGTCTTTGGGATGCCACACCTGCCTGTTTACCTGTCAGCTCACGAGTGTGATCCACAATTTTTTTTTTTTTGCAAAGTTCCTTAGGCAGAAATATTTTGTTTTTCTGCTGCTGTAAATGGTGTCTCATGAGTTCCAGTCCCAATCCTCTAAGAAAATTTCTCTGTGGAATTTTGCACTATTTTCTTTGTAAAATATCAAAATAGTTATGCTACACAAGTCTAAGATCCAGTAAAACACAACCTTTAGCTAATGCTTTGTGTTTTAAGTGACCTCATAGTTGCTGCATAACTCATCCACAACATCTACTTTGCCTTTGGTTTTGTTGTAGAAAGGTTCCATCTCAAGCTTCTATTTTGGTGAGGTTTCCCTATCAATATTTCCATCATGGTGCAATGTTGACATCAGCTGTACCAGTTTGTTTTTCTTTGCCATATATGAGACCAATGTAAATCTTCTGAAATCCAAAGACTGTACTATGTAATTCTTGTTTTGAAATTGCAACATTTCATTTGGAATTTCTGCTTTGCTCCTGTATACAATTCCCACACTGGTCAACTTATGTTCTGTTAGCAAATGTAACATCAATTGGAAACTGGTAAACCAATTGTCCAATGTCACCATGTGAGTAGTTTGGGAGATGGGAGCAAGAAGTTTGTTCACAACATCATTTGATTTATTACTATATGAATAAGGACCTGATGGCTGAGTTCCAGGATAAATTTCTAAATTGAAAGCATAATAAGTATTCACATTTACAAGGACATAAATTTGTATGTCATATTGTGATGCATCCCCTTTTCATAAGTTTTTTACATTCCTGTGATTGCCATGAGAAATCCCTTCAAAATATATCAGACCTATGAATGTTTTCAGTTCAGCTAGTGAGGTGTCATAATAAAAACAGTTTTGAATATGGGCTGTTGGTGCATACACAATATTTTATTTGTATTTCAGCCTTTATGTATGTCACAACATCTTGCAGAATTTTGTCTGTAACAATTTCCAACACTGAATAATGGTGCTAACATTCTGTCCAATAAGTTTCACTCCTGCCAAGATCTCTATATTTTCAAACCTAGTTATAACATTGAATTGTTCCATTTGATTGTGTGACCATTTTTGTAACATTTGTAACGTCTTCATCACTGAATCAAGGAGATCTTCATTCCTTGTGTCTGTATCAGTCAATTATTGCTCCATTTCACTATCATAGGAACTTTGACTCACATGGCCAACATCAAAGTCATCATCATCACCATCACCATTACCATCATAATCCATCCACACCACTCTTCTGTTATGAAACCATGTATTTTTCCATAATAAATAATCTTCATTATTCATGCATGAGTAATCTGAGGATTCACTTTTGACCTCCTCCAAAACTTGCAAATCTGTTTTTTCATGTTCCATGATACTGAATTGGACTATTTCTTCCAGAAAAAAATTAAAAAAAACAAACTTTAAAAAAAACAAACCCTAGAGTAGTAGGGGTGTATTATACCCTCTGTAATGCTCAGGTAAGCATACAAAAAAAACCTGTTAGAGCATCATGAAAATTCTAGTGTGACATTTTTGCACAGGTGCACACACCTTGCCATTTGTTGTACCAAGTGGATGAACACAAAGATTGCTTCATGTATTCCTCAGGGAAAGGCACTGAGATGCACATCCATCTACTATTACACTAACGTTAAAATTTAGAGTAGAAAAGTAAGGGATGTGTTTGTGGAACTCACTATTATGCTCATATCACATCAAATTGATCTAACTTAAAAATGCCTTACTGGGAAGGACTTTATTCTTATTTCATTGGTGGCAAAATTCTTCTGAAATACATAACACATATATTTTACTATGATGCATTAAATAGTTTAATAAAAGAAAATGGGAGGTCTCCAAAAAGTTTAATAATCTGCATATGTGGCTTCAAATTCTCTGGTAGAGATTAAGCCATATCCTCAGGGAATTCTTTGTATAGTGCTTTATGGATTAGTTCAGTCATTTATGACTTTATAGAGAAAAGAGAACCTAAAATTAAGAAGGAGATAATTTAAAAACCATGACAGTGATGAGAATGATAAGATCACAGGTGCTAAAAATGCATTCATAGTTCTTTCTTTCATGGTACTATTTTCATAATAGTAAGGCAGCAGTTACATTTAAAACAGGATTCAAAAGATTTGAGAAATAAATGTAAGGTACAAAAGGAGAACTTCTGAACTCTAGCCAGCAAAACTATAATGTAAGCATAAAATCAATGCAATGGAAATACAAAGTATTATGTTAAAAATGGGCACTTGCTTCCAATCTTGCTTTTGTCTTCTATGAAATGAAACATCAGTAATATAGCAGAAATGCAACATGAGAGAGTTTGGGTCCTTCTTTTACTCCTTCTCTTTGTACATGGATTTGGGAGGGAACCTTAATTTGCTGGATATCATTTCTTCCTTTGTAAAATGAGGATAGTAATATACTTTTGGTGATGATTAATAGAGACAATTCATACAAAATAAAATATTAGATCTAGTTCATCCTAAATAATGAAAAATGTTAGCACTGCTAAGCATTGATGTTATCATTTCTTTACCCAGTGGAAGAGGAGTAAAACCAACATAATTAGAAATTCTCTTTGTGGTCTCATGAACATTAATTAATTTCTATGTGTCTCCATGACCTCAATTGCTGACGAGCTACTGACTCCCTCATCATCATATTGGGTGAGGTTTCAGTATCAGGAAACGTGATCTGTGCTAGTGATAGTCTGGATCCTTGGAGAACTCAGTTGCATCCTAAGAGGCAGTTTGAAAAAAAAAAAAAAAAGCAATGTCAGCTCCTCATCCTATCATTCAGTTGGGGAGCTTCCACATTTTGTCAGCAGTAAGGACAAAAAGCAACGGGGTAGGAATGGATGGTCCAAACACTAGCAAGACTCCCTGACATACAAAAGCTACCTGCAAAAGACCTCCAGAATCATTCAAGCCATGATTTGAAATGGTAAAAGCAGAGAGGATGCATGAAGTTTCTTCAGATTCTCGAATGCCTGGCTTGTCTACACATGTCTCAGCCATGTCAGTGGGAAAGACCATGTTTGTGTACAATGCCCAGGATACTGATGCATCCTCTTTAATGTCCAGCCACAGCCTTCTAGGAATTCTCCCAGTCATTATCTTCCAGAAGAACTTCACAAATACACAGAAATCTCTTTATCTCATCCAGTGTCACAATAAAGAGGTCAGAACTCTTTTTACCAGGTGTGCAATCTCAATCACATTATCTGACATGTGCCTTTCTTTGCTTACACAGTCACTATTAACTTTTTAGTATACTTCATTCCCACCTAAAAGGCACAACATTCAAAATACTCTCCTCAATCAAGAATACATAAGACATCTTTAAAAAGGCACATTTCCTACACATGACCAAACATTACATTTCAAATAATTTTAATACAGCAAATTTCTTATTGGTATTACCTCTGAAGGAAATAAATAACCAGGAGCAGCTGTACTATTGCATACAGTGGTATCCAGGAGCAAGAAATAAATTATCCAAATAAATGTAAGGGGTCATTTTTTTAAATCTATGTAGAAAATAACCCAGAAAGTCCCCTGTAAATTCATTCCACAAATAAGGTTGGTTACATGCACATGCAAAACTGCAAGAATAAAGTTCATTGAAAGTTTGTTGGTAATAGTAAACTACTCAAATATTTCTGAAGAGCTATATATCTACCAATAGATTGAATCGTGGATACTATTATATAGAATATGTTTATGTTTATACTTATGCATGCAGAGATTAATTTAAACATTTTAAACAACAGCAAAAAAAGATGTTAGTCATTGCAGAGAAAGTAAACAGTTGGTTTGCTTGAAAAAAAATCCTAAAATTTAAATGGTGAGGAATCAAGGCCAGAGTACATTTTATTTCACTGTTTTGGTTCAGTTTGAATTTTCACTTTGCAGAAAGATATATTTCCTGAAGATAATCTCATTACCCATCATGAATGAGGCCAGTATTCTTGTCAAAAGAAGTTCCGAAAATAGCAGCACAACTTGCCCATAAGTAACTTTGAGTAGTAAGTGTTTACTATATTTTCTTACAAATACATCAAATGAAATATTTAACCAGATAAATACTCATCAATAAACCTCCCACTACTCTTAGAATTTTCTATCTTTTCTTTAAAAAAATTTGCTTCAATTAGCAATTTATAAAGTTAGCAATTTATTTATGGCCTATGAAATAATTACACTGCAATCTTTGGAAGAAAGAAAATTACGTGAAACAATAAGAAAATGTCCATCAAACTTGAAAAACTATTTTGATATAATTATCAAGATAGCTCAATTTGAGGTCTTTTGCTTGTACTACTGCCAACAGAATTTTTTAGTACTGAGAAATAAACTTGGTAAACTGAAATCAACTAAAAGTGCTTAGGAAGTTCTTTAATTAAAATTACACCATAATTGAAAAATATCTTCAGAGAATTTTGCATTTCTGTAGTTCTACTAGCAAGATTTGTCAAACAAAATGTTTTTTATGAGGCAGAATGACAAGTGGTTGGGAGTGTGGTCTCTGGAATTCAAATCTCAGTGTGGCTACTTCTTTCTATAGGACTTTGGACAATTTCTTAAATATTCTGAACTCGATTCTTTATTAGCTGTACTCGGATAATGACAGTAGATGCTTTGCAGAGTGGAGGTTAGACTGTAGTAGATAACTCTTCTAATGTTTCTTATAATCAAGCCTAGAGGCCAGTGTTTTATAGGCATTGATTATTAAGAGGCTGGTATCATTACTCCTATACCAATAAAACCCCTACTGAATTGTCATGTTCATATCCCTCTGACATGCAGGCATCGCAAGTAAAATGTCATCAATTTACCATCAGAGAGCTGTGCTTTATTCTGACTCCATTACGTAAGGGGCATGTCACCATGGACATGCCATTCTGCCTCTCCTAGGGTGGTGACTAAGTCTGGATCTTTGACTGAAAAGTGGGATTAAGTCACCTGATAGTTGTCCAAACTGAATGTGATTTTATTCAAAAGTAAATGTTTATGTTGAAATGTTGCTTGTATATAAAACAGTAGTGGCTATAAGAGGAAGTGTAACAATCAAAATGAATGCATGTAAACGGAGGGGAAAAGGAAAGCACAGAAAAGCTTAACAACCAATAAATGGACATTTCATGTCACAAGGCGAGCATTTAGTTCTGTCTTGAAAACATCTCAAAATGTCGCATATGCTTTATTTTATATGTTTCTGAACAGCTGCTTAAATGATACCATGCCAACAATCTTTTGAAAACTTCTTTTACGCTTAGCATGACATTTTTTGAGATTTAGTCAATCTGATATTTGCAAGATCATTCATTTCAGACTGCAAATAAAATTCCATTATATTAAAAAACTCACTGTGTTCTTCCCATTGGTTAGGGGCAGATTTTATTTTGCTGTCTTCCATTGTGCTTCAGTGGGTGTGTTCACACAAGTTTCTTTAGCATTTGTGTGAGAATTTATCACGAATAACTTCTTAGGAATGGAATTGTTGATTTCCAGGGTATCGTGCATGTATACACTTCTGTTCCATTTTGCCAAATTGGTCTCTGAAAGCAGAGTATGTCTGTCCTGAAGTAGAAGGTCGGGGCTAGGGTAGAGAGGGCTGTGTTCTACTCAGCCTCCTTCACTGTTCACTCACATTTTGGCAAAATTCTCCTTTAGATTTACTTTCTGAAAATGGCTTTGCTGGCATAAACTCAAACCCAATTTTTAGCTTCCACATGTTTCAAAACTGATTACTGTACTGGCATTTAAATAAAAAGGAATTAATAATTCTAGTTATAAATTTCCTGAGCTCATGGCCTACTATTTTAAGCTGGCATTTCTTGAACTTTCTGCTCTCTTTCTCTCTCTGTCTCTCTCTCTATATATATATATCTATATATATCTATATATATCTATAGATATATATAGATATATAGATATATATATATATATACACACACACACACATAAACATACACACAAAAAAAACCTATTGTTCCTCTTGCACTGAGAAGAAATCTTTACCCCACTCATGATTTTGTGGCATTGTTTTACAGGAATGAGATAGTATAGATAGCTGAAGTTGCTATGTCTAGAAAGACCTCAGGTAGGTAGGCTCTCCCGGCATCTGTAAAGTTGGCTTTTGGGATGTTCCTTACATAGGCAAACCTGCTACCTTCACCCTCATAGATAAACACCTTGTTTTCTTCCAGAAGTCTGGAATTTCAGTAGCCAAAGGTGATCATGTGCCTACTTGATCCATCTCCAACCCATAAAAGGCCTGAGACATAATTTTCAACTACATTTACCTGGGCAGAAACACCACCCATGTTTTGCTGCATTTCCCTGCTGGAGAAAGAAGGGTCTTCTGTGTGATCACTCCTGGAAGAAAAACAATTTTTCTGCCTGGACTTGGATTGTTTCAGACTTCATGTGATGTCTGTGTGTGATATATGTGTTTTTCATGTACTAATTGTTGTAATAAACTATAGCCTGCTTCTGAGTCCTACGAGTCTCAAAAAGTGATACCTTGGCCATTCGGAAATATTTTTTTAGTGAGATGTGGATTTTCAAAAGGTCTGTGTATTTTATCATATGATATAAAATGGCATTATTATGAACAAATCCATCATCTTTAAGCCATGAGATTCACTACGGCCAAGAAATATTTTACTTGAAAATGCGTATCTTCTTTTGGCAACGACTGCTATTAGCTTTTTCTTTCTTCACAGTTTCCTTTGGTACATTTTCTAGAAAATATCTGATGACTGTCCCATGAATAACTTGGCTGTTGCTCAGTTCTTTTCCAAGTAAAAATCATGTTCTATGAAAGAGGAGTTAGTTATTTATGACTGTAACTCAGCCAATCACAATGACTCTTCTTTGAAATAATTATCAAGTTGGGGGCCGTGGCACAGTCCCATCTCCCAGCTACTCAGGATGCTGAGGCAGGACAAATCTCTTGAGTCCAGGAGTTCAAGGCCAGCCTTGGAGACACAGTAAAACCTCAGTCTCAACAACAGACAAATAAACAAAACAGAAACACAATACAAAACAAGAAAACTTAACCATCATGCTTGGCTTTAAACAGAAGGCTTTAGTCTCCCATCTCATTTCATTCTGGGATTATTAAAATGATGTATATGTAAAGTTTTCTAAGGTTTGAGAATTGGTTTCATCAAGGTCATTCCTAAATTTAAATTGCCATTTTTGCGGGGTGTGGTGGCGCACGCCTGTAATCCCAGCACTTTGGAGGCTGATGGAGGAGGATCACTGTGAGTTTGAGACCAGCCTGGACTACATAGTGAGTTCCAGGTCAGTCTCAACTACAGTGAGACCCAGTCTCAAAAAGAATAATAAATAAATAAATAAATAAATAAATTGCCATTTTTAAAATGTGCCTGGTGCTTGGTAGTGAGGCACTGAAAACAGCCTGATAATGATAACCTCCAGAAAATGTCAGTTACATTTTTAAAAATGTAAACAAATATGAAACAAAGGCATTAATGATCTATTTAGAACACTCTGAGGGTTTTCTACAGGAGACTGAATATGGAGATTACCTCCTTACAGTGTACAGCATTTCCCTGGAAAACATGTCGGTGAGAGCTGTCTTTTCTCCATCTCCTCGAATTGCACGGTCAGCTCTCTTATTTCTCTGTCCTCCAGTAAGTTGCTTTTTCTTTATAAGATCGCATTTCTCATTTTCCCCTTCCTGTTCACAGAGATCAAGGAAGCTCTATTCCTTCCTCTGGTCAGCAAGTTCACATTCCTGAGCACCATCTATTACTACAGATGAATCAAAAGCTATTGCCTGGAGGAAGACATTTTGTGAGTTCCACTAAATAAAACATCGTCCGGTCGGAAACAGAATGGAATAGGTTACAGGTAACAGATCTGTCACACGTGCACATTCCATTAAGGGAATTCATTAAATGCACCACCGGAAGTGACACCATGAAGTCCTGTGGATGAAGGAAGGACTCAAACTACCTGTAGAAGCACTTGTCCTCCGCATGTCCCACTAGGTCTCCAAAATCTGTCAGCGTTCCTCGCGGATTGACGGCTCAGGAAGATCAGATCAGCTTCTTACTGTGGGTTTTATACAAAGAGATTTTCCCCAATCCAAAGCCAATCAGCATTGTTTGACTTTGTCTTCTATATTATACTGCTGTTCTCACCATACATCGAAGAGTTGGAGCCGTCACTGGTGATGGTTACTGCTTCTCATGTTTCCTTTCACAGAGATGAGGTGTATTTTTTAGGTTAAATTGCACGAGATCAAGAGTTCTAAAATTTCACTGAAATTTCCAGACAACGGAGAAAACTACTTTAAACTTTTGGTAAAAATAATATATGGTACTATGGAGCTTAGATTTTCATTTACTTGCTTCCTGAACTATTATTATGTTTTTTACACATACCTAGGAAGTTTTTCTTTTTTAAGCGGTAGATCTAGGGATGTAGCTCTGTGGTAAAGTGTTTGCCTAGCATGTGCAAGGCCTTGGCTGCAATCTTCAGCACTGCAATACACAAAACCAGAGAAAAAATAGAAATAAGAAAAAAATAGCTGTATGGTCTACACATATAAAAGATGACTCCTCAGACAAGCTAAAGATTTAAATAGAAGTATTTGACTAAGGGCTATTCACTGAAGAGCATCTTAGAAAAACCTATTATAAGGAAGATGAATATTGTGCAATTCATTATAGGGTTGCTCTGATTATTGGAATTACGATAATTTCAGAATAGGCACAATAGGTTCTAATTATTTTATGTACATGTGGCCCTTTGTATAAAACAAGTAATTAATTCTCTTATAGACACAACCTGTTCTGAAACTCTTTTATGGCCAAATCACATTTAATGTGCATATTTCATTCTATAGTGTCTTTTGTTAAAGGATCTTAATCATCTATAAAGAATGCAAAAAAAGACAGTTGCAAATTCTTAAAACTCTTGAAGAATACATGTGCTGTTAAATCAAATGAAACTTCTTGGATCAAAGTGACATAAGTAAAAAAAAAATACTGTATAGCAATACTCAAAAATAGTATCTTTCCAGGTGGGCAAACCACTCTCCAGTCCCCTTTCCATTTCTCTTAGACAGAGGCTTTCTTTCCTATAAATTTCCAATAAATTTTTCCTACTCAAAAGAAAAAAGTTGTGAAGAAATTTATTTTTTTCTAGTGCAACACAGCCTATTGGTTTTTGACCAATATTAAAGTGATCAAAATCAACCACCTGAATTGCAAAAAAAAAGAGAAAATACATATCTTCCTATGTTACTGGAGCTTGCATAACCAATGGGGAGATGTACCGACTGATTCTGTGAATGTGGTAAGGAATTTACTGGGAAATTCTAACAGAGAGGATCGTACTCATCATTTATCTATTTTTTTTAAACCTTTTCATTTTCAGTAGAGTAGATCAGTATATTCAGAACGAGTTTCACAACAGATCAGCTTTGTTACCAATATTTCTTTTTAGTGAGTACTGATTTTTATTTCAAGGGACTATTCATATAGATGAACAAAAAACAAAGGAACACTTCTGAAGCAGACCCCGTGCATGGGCATACCCATCAGTCAGGATCCCAGCAAGAAACAAACAACATGTTCAAGCAGGATGACTGAGGACCGCTGGAGTAGGAAGCTGCTTATAAAGGCGATCCATGGGTAAGAGATGCAATAAAAAAAGATGTGGCAATGAGTGGTGAAGGGATGCTGTTATCACATCCTCCCTGAGTCAGTAAGAAGGGGAGATGGGCTGGCTGCTTTTCTAGGAGACAACTGCATGGCAGATGCCTTGTCCTTCTTTAGAGAAACACAACCAGCCTGCATCAGGAAGAGAGTCTGAAAAGTAGTTACACCAACTTTGTTCTCCTCTCATCCTACAAACCTCTATGGATGTCTCCGGTTGAGTAAATATAAGAAAGTAAGAGCCAAGTGTGGTGGGGCAGGCTTGTAACCCCAGCACTCTAGGAGTCTGAGGCAGGAGGATTGTTAAATTCAAGGCCAGCTTCAATAACTTAGCCACTTGGCACTGCAAATAAATAGGTAATGTGAGAGAATTTTCCAGGGATGAAAAGTAAAGTCAACTCATTAAAATTAACAGAATGCTGAGCGAGATGAATAACAAATATAGCACTTAAATGCCTGATTGATTTAGACATCTTCATAGATGAGAATACATGATTTCTTTTTTTCAAAGGAAAAGTACTCTTACCTGCCAAAGAATAAGAGGAAAATCAGGTTTACATTTCTCATTAGAAAACACTAAGTGCTTTGAAACAATATATGGGTAACTGGAAAGTGCTGAGTAGATGTTACCCTCAATCCAATGTTATAAACAAAACTTAATTTTGAATTAAGTGAGAGTGCAATAGAAGGAGAGTATGCACAAGCAACTCTGGCCTCTATTTTCTGACACCCAGAACCTTGGCTAATACTGTAGGGAAAAGGAATAGTGGGAAACCTTGCTTTGGACTGGAAATAAATATTTAAAAATTCAGAAATGTCTTGAGCTTATCTTGAAATGGTTAAATTAGGTGTTTTTATTTGCCACCATGCATATTAGGAATTCTAGACAGAAGTTAAATTTAACTGCAGAAAGTCGTTTTTCTTTTTGTACCTCTGGCTTGTGAAATTCATAGCTATTAATGCGATTATTTCTGATAGCAATTTTTTAAGGCTAGCTACCCATCATATGCTTTGTTCTATCTCCTACATATGTAATCTTATACAATTCTCATGGACTTGATAAGATTTGGGTATCATTATTTCCACTTTGGGTGTTGACAAGCTAAGTACCTGGAGTAACTTTGGCAGAGTCCAACATTCTGGCTAATGAGTGGTAAAGAGGGAATTAAAACCAGGTTTTATGACTCTCAAACCTATTGTCTAAAACATTATGTTAAATTTTGACCAAGGACCAAAAAATTATCCTTCACCAATAGTACACAGACCTTCCAGCAATCTATTGCTTGCTTTACTACTTAATATTTTTTTGTTGACAGAAATAATAAAATATTTTCAATACTGAGATTCTGGGACTGTCTTGGTATTCTCTTTTAAAAATTTCCACCTTAGGCTACATGACTCATCTCTTCCAAATCTCTGCTGAAAGCTAGAGGAGAGAAAGACCATTTTTAATGAGACCTAATAGTCCCTGTCCTCTGTTGATAAGATTGTAACGTAAAATGTACCCATGTGGGGGCATTCGAGTTAGCTGATTTCACACCCAAGGGCATCTACATTCTCACAAGATTTCAAAACACCCTGGAAAAGTGCTTGCAGGAAAATTATAACTACTAGTGGAAAAACCACAAAAGGATATTTGAAAACAAGAGACACCTTGCTCCTTCTACTAGTAAAAGACAAATACTGATCTTCATGAAGTTCAATAGGTAGCTGCAACTGTTTCTAAGTCACACCTGACTTTTGTCTTAATAAGCTTTTTATCTTTCATGAGTATGTACAGGATGACTAGATCACCCTCTCTTCCTACTTTTACTTGCATTCTAGGTTTCCAACAACATTCACAGTATGAGACAGTAGAGGTGAAAATTCTTTGAGGCTCTTATCTAATCCAGAGGTATTGTAAACCTCAAGTTCATTGCTTACCTTAATGTAGTCTGAAAATGTCAACACTGAGCTAAGTTATAGTGAAAACCTGCTTGTTCATCGTCCATCTTATCCTTTTTAATGTGGCCATTTTAAATGTTTCTGGTTTATATGTAAACTACCAGCACAAAAAACTGCAAATGTTTATGATTATAAGTAAAACAGAAATGTAGAAAATTTTAAATTTTATTTTACTTCATTGAATTGAAATTTCAAAACACATACTACCAGCTTGGCATCTTGGCAGTCTCTTTTTTGTACCTTAAAGGAGACAAAGAACATTATAATGCATCTGATTCTGCTTTTGTCTATTTTTATATTTTCTGTAATATTACAGTCATTGAATGGAACGCAGACTTTTTATTAGTGGAGCAGGAATCATTTGATCTGAGGCAATTTATTGCCTGTAAGAAAGGTGTTGAGCAGTGTAATAGGTTTGCGATGTAGTTGGAATTAAAAAAAAAAAGCACTCAGTGATGGATTGAATATTGTGTAAGTTGGGAGGGAAAGAATGGAATGAAAGGGCCGGGAATTGAATTTAGCTCAGTGGTTCCGCTGCCTGCCTTGCAAGCGCAAAGACCTGAGTTTGATTCCCGGTACAAAAAAAGAGAGAGAGAAAAAGAAAGGAGACGAACAGTGGAATTAAGCATGCACAGCAAGGTTTCTAGCCTGAAGAAACACACTGTAACAGTGTCATTTAGTAGACTTGGAGAGAACTACATTTAGGAGATGAGAAGACCCGAGGCTGGGGTAGTAGGCATTCAAGTGTCAGGGATGACTGCTACAGAATCTGGAGCTATGGGGCAAATGTCTACTGTGGCTCCCTATTCTCATGGGCATTGTTAACTCTGCCGGTCACCTGTGTGGTGTAGTGTTATGGAAGGAAGCAGTAAGTGACAGAGAGGCAGCAGAATGGAAGTAAAATAACAAACTTACTTATCGATAAGGGTCGATCGCACATGAGCCGTGCCTGGATCTATGACGCACTGGGTTACAACTCCTCCTTTTATAGGATTCCCCAGCCTTGACTTCATTTGGGTGGTTACATTTCATTCTCACAGTTCAAATCACAGTCACAGAATAGTTAATCTTTTCAACCCAGGTGTAACAGTTCCTTGCAGTTGGGGAGTTCACCTTTAAGATTCGCCTAGTTATCTATTCTAGCCCATAGGAAGGGGGTGTTCAGGGTCAGGGGAGCAAATGTTAGCAATGGGTTCTTTCATCTGGACACTTTTACGATCATGTGGCTCCAGTCTCTTCGGAGCTCAAGGTCTTGCTGTGCCCTCTTATCTCTTATCTCAAATGCCTCATTCAGCAATTAGTGCCTTTGCTGCCTGTTAGTTCTGAGCAAAACAAACTGCTGTTAGAGACAGCAGAAGCCATTTCACATTGTAACACTTTATAGGTTTTGCTATTTATACAAGTTTTCCCTATCAGTAGGTACAAGGGGTGCAGGGCATTTTATCACCTCATGGCTGGTGGACTATTTTTGCAGTTACTTAATACACTGGTAAATCTGAATTACAAGCAGCAGATCAAATTTAGTGTCACACCTCCTGGTCACTATACTCTTGCCTGGATGGAGGTTGTTTGTCTTTTTCTTCTTTGTGATTTTTTTTTCACATTTTCATACCAATAACAACCTGGCCCAGCTAGATCTCTGTTCTGGTGTTGTAATGAAGAAATTAAGGTGTTAGCAGGACTGTGGCTCTTTCTGGAAATTCTAGGGACAGATTTTTTTTTTCTGCCAACCATTTGAACTGATGGTGGAATTCAGTTTTATCGAGCTGTTGAGCTGAAGTTTAATTCCTTACTGACTGCTGGCTTGGAATTATTCTTAGTTTCTAGAAGCAAATCTATTGCTCAGCTTGTGGCCCCTTCCTCTTTAAAGCCAGCATACAATCCTTCTTATGTTTCAGATCTTTCTGGCATATCCTTTGGATTCACCTCTGCTCTGATTGCCTCTTATTTCTGCTTCCTTTTCTATACCCAGCGGTACAATCCCTCCTGCCAGTAAAGTCTCATATAATTAGATTGGGTTCACCTAGAGAATCCAAGACATTCTCCCTATTTTAAGAATTTATATATAGTAATTTAAATTTCTGCACAATCTTCATAATCACAGGGACTAAATACATGTTTAATTATGTAACTAAGAGATTGAAATCTGTGTGAGGGATATTTACAGTCCTACTTATTCAGTTCTTAAGTATTAAAGGGTCATTTTTTCTTTTCTTTTTTTCTTTTTGTACCAGGGATTGAACTTGGATCCTTGTGCTTGCAAGGCAGGCAGAGGAACCACTGAGCTAAATCCCTGACCCAAAAGTGTCCTTTTGAAATTGGTACCCACCCCAGTTCATTAGTCTTTTATAGATGAATCCATCTTAGCACTCACAATTAAACAAGTATCCACAGCCACATAAAATCTATTTCTCTTTTCATTTATTTATATTTCAAAAATATTTTGATTCCTTATGTTTTCACCACTACAGATACAATTGCAAATAAGATAAAGACAAAAGATCTTTTCTCATGGAGCTTGCATACTAAATACAGATATTAGTAGATACTATTTCAAGGTTTTACTGAGGCTAGTATTCTAGTTCTGTTTTTTTTTTTTTTTTTTTTTTTTTTTTTTTTTATTTTTTTTTTTTTTAGTACTGGGGATTGAACTCGGGTCTTTGCACTTGCAAAGGCAGGCCACTGAACTGCTGAGCTAAATCCCTGTCCCCGAGGCTAGTATTCTAGAAAATGAGAAACTTACTAAGTACGTATCAGAAGTTTGAGCTTTCTTTTAGGTCATTAGTTAGAGCATAGTCAAATCAACGTGTTGGTGATTATTGCTTCTAGCCTTTGTCGGCCATTCTTTCATCTGGAAGAATGAGAATAAAAATCTTCCTTTCCACATTCCTCTTTTTCAATGCATCTAAAAGCTACTGTATAGAATTGACCCGCTTTCAGAGAAGTGGTTGATATCAAATGCTATATACTCCAAAGCAATTTAACTCCTCAAATGGCTAACGAACATGAGAGGCTTTTTATGCCAGTAACAGAATGAACCTCAAAAGACATAAAAGTGGATTTGGAATGGGATTGTTTAGACTGTGGAGTCATTCTGGGCCTACTGGCCTACAGAGACATCTTAAAGAATCCGACTTTTTAGGTAATGGCTAATTGAAATGTAGGAGGTAAAGAAAAATTTCACTCTAACTTGCTGTGTTGTGAGACCTCTCCTCTGAGTCAGGTGTAACTTCTTGTAGGGGCTCTTTTTACTACATCCAAGACCTCATTTGACTTCCAGCTGTTGTCCTTCTGTATCCAGGTGACTCCATACCCATATGAAAAGATTGACATCTCAGTGAAAAATTATATTATCTTGTCCCAAAGAATACATTGAAATAATGCCTGGTGACAGGTGTCCCAGTTCTGGACAGTCACATCAGCAAGGCCTCTCCTCTTGTATTTCTTCATTAGGCAGCCAAACTCTCCAGAAGTGCCAGTGATATTTGCATTGTGCGTAGGGCAAGGATTTCTGATAAATACAGTTAATACTCGATGGTGGACTTGCATTTGTGCTTCTTTTATTTTCAATTTTAAACGTATTTGTTTTGTTTTTAAATGGGTAGGAGAGAGGTGTAATCTTTAATACCATAAGAAATCAACATATTATGCAATTATTAGTTGAATTTATGTTCCTACTCCTCTCCTCTAGCACAGGTTTGTAAGAATTCATACACTATTAATTCATGATCCAAGTTCAGAGAAAGGCCTGCCTTCTCTGACTAAGATAAAATTCAGTCAAACACACACATATACACGTACACAAAGAATTATGTATTTCAGTCTTATTTGTTATTATTACAAGTCAATACAAATAAGTGAAATAAGGTCTATATATGTGTGTGTGTGTGTGTGTGTGTGTGTGTGTGTGTGTATGGTAAATGTTAAAAATAATATAAAAAATGATGAATTCCTAAAACCAGAATGAGACTGTCAAGCTTGATTTTGTCAATCCAATTGACTGGAGAGCTGCCTGGGGCATTAGTGAAACCCACCTGTGGGTGAGTCATAGAGGCATGGCCTTGGGTACTATACCTGGTCTTTCCCACTCCTTCTCTCATACTCCTTTTCTCTTATTCTCAGCTACTTTAAAAAAAGCAGCTTTGCTCCACCATCTCCTTTCACCATGACATTCTTGCCTCGGAGCCTGCTGACCATCAAATGAATCCCCTAAAGATATGAGCTAAATTAAAACCTCTCTCCTTTAAGTTATGAGTGTCTGGTATTGTGTTCAAGCAACAGAAAAGAGGACTACTACAAAAAATGATACTGGGGAAGTGTCTGAACCTTATTATATGGTTTAGGAGTCTTTGGTTTTTAGGAGGACTTTGGAAAGATTTGTAGATATTGGGAAGAGAAGACTTCAAAAGCTGTAAGCAGAAATTGATTGGTGATTCTGGCAAGAACTCAGAAGACCAGAATACTGATAGGTGAGAAGGTTTCAGTTGAAAAACAAAAAGACTTAATTGGTAATTGGACTAGAGATCATGTGTATTACACTCTGAGTAAAACAATTTTCTACAGGTTGCCCATGTCCTGAGGCCTTGGGAGACTGCGATTAAAGGCAGCAAACAAATTGATTTAGTGGAGGAAATTCAAAGGCAGTCCACTGTCCAGGTTGCGGTACGCATACATCTGGATACTTTTAGCCAGTGAGAATTTGAGGAAAAATATTTTAAAAACTTAAATTTTGGCAAAAGAAAGAACTATGTGTAAATTTGAGGTCAGGGGGCCCAGGATTTAGCTCAGTGGTTCAGACACCTGCCTCCCAAGTGCAAGTGCTTAAGTTAGATCCCTGGTACCAAAACTAAAAAATAAAATAAAATAAAATAAATTTGAAGTCAGGGGATATGTGTCTGCTGAAAAGATCATGGTCATTATGAAGAAGCCAAATACTTTGTACATGGATAAGAAAACCATGTCTTTTAAAATATTCCAAGAATCAGCAAGAGCCCACCTAGCACAGTTTCAAAGGTATAAAAGTATAAATCCATCATCTAAGAAGGGAGTCCTTGGGACCCCTCCTCAAGAAGGAAATGTTATCCCGGAATTCATTTCACTGTACACAGTTATTCAACTACTTAGGGGAAGCTACAGCCATGGTCCAAGGGGGCCTGAGTACTGCCCCTGTTGAAAGTAGACCCTGGTGTCATCTATGTGAAGCTAGTTTTATAGGCATGCAGAATGTGAAAGTTGTGGAGTCAGAGCCAGGCATGGAGTCTTGTGCCCATAATTCCAGCACTCTTGTTGACCGATGGAAGAATTACAAGTTACAATGCAGCCTAGGCAACTTAATGACTTAGGGAGACCCTGACTAATCTTTTTTAAAAAGAGAAGCTGGGTATGTAGCTTAGTGTGAAGGTGCTGGGTTCAATCTTCATCATGCTCCCTACACACACACACACACACACACACACACACACACACACACACACACACACACACACACACACACACACACACACACACACGCTCACATGAGTTGCACTCAGATTTCAAAGGAAGGCCTGGGAAACCAAGCAAGGAGCCCCTGAGAGTGTAGTGGGTAAAGCTGACGCAATAAACCTAAAGATTCCCTAGAGATCTCAAGAAATTGGAAATGCCAGGAACATGGAACATCTGCCAAAGAAAGCTGGAGGACAAGAGTAGAATTCAAGAGAGGCCACGTGGGCTGCAAATAGCAAATAAATAGAGGTGGGGCTGCCCAGGCATTTTGAAACTCATATTTTACCAGTATGTGTCCTGGATGCCAAATATGGAGTTATGGAATTTAATATCGACCCTGCTGGGTCTTGGTCTTGCTTTGATCCAATTCTTTTCTACCATGCTAATCCTCCTTTTGGAAATGGAAATGTTTACCCCGTGACATTGTACTTTGGCATAATGCAACTTGCTTTTTATTTTTACAGAAGTGCACAGACAAGAGTTCATCTTGAGTCTCAGAAGGTACATGGACTTTGAAAAATACTGAAATCGTTCAG
This sequence comes from Fukomys damarensis, assembly GCF_012274545.1. Lineage (NCBI taxonomy): Eukaryota > Metazoa > Chordata > Mammalia > Rodentia > Bathyergidae > Fukomys > Fukomys damarensis. Next base: position 127,095,633 of record NW_022900928.1, on the reverse strand, counting down.
ACTTGGGGAAGGGCTTGTCACATTTTTGGTTATACATAAGATAGTGAATCCTGTTGGATGGAATTATGATATTTGGTTTATTTGGGAATTAAATATATTTTAAGGAGATGCATTTGAATGTCAAGTTGCCAAGGGGATGTGACTGTTAAGCTTGACTGTGTTGATTTGATTGGCTTGGGAGTCATCCCAGGGATTGGGAACACATTTCTGGGTTTGTCTCAAAGGGTTATGGTGAAATGACCTTGGGTGTTATATCTGGTTCATTATGCTTTCCTCTCTAGTGCTGCTCCCCTACTGCACGAATCAAGCAAATTTCTCTGCCCTGCCCATCCAACATGAGATTCCTGCATTGAGGCCAGGTGACCATGGACTGAACCCTTAAAACTGTGAGCTAAATTAAACCTCTCCTCCTTTAAGTTGTGTGTGGCGGATGTTGGGTCCCAACAATGGGAAAGCTGAGTAACATAAGAAGTGGAATGTAAGCTTAGTGCTAAGGGTGGGAGGATCAGGGAGATGTTTGGAGGGTGAAAAGTATCTGCGGACAAAATGAATATACTCTGGGGCTGTACAGAGAATGGTGAATATAGTCAATAATACCATATTTGGTGTACTTGAGAATTGCCAAGAGTAGATCTTTAATGTACTTACTACTCACAGAAGAGTAATGACTATGTAGGGTGATGCATATGTTAACCAATTTATTTTGGTAATCATTTATGCATATATATATATATATATATATATACACACACACATTACCATTCACATATATATTCATGAATATGGAAAATAGAGATGGATTCTGAGTGTTAAGTAGATGTGACTCCTTAGAATGAAAATCATCCCATCTTTTGGGGGTCTACATACCCTAAGCCTCATCACTAATTAGGGAAGAGGACGAAAACAAAATAAGAGTAGCAAAAGAAAGCATTCTTCTTTGGTGTTTTACTTTGCTTTGTCTCTTTCCTATCTGGACTGCTCCCTTAGCACTATAAACAGTTATTATAAGTCTTCTCTAGAAGACAGAAGCGGGGCTTTGAGACCCTACAAGTGTTCACTTTAATACCTGCAGTTGTGATGAAGTAACTATAGACATATCATCCACAGAGAGGGGGGCCCAGTCACCAGCTTTATTCTCATGCAGAAGAGAGTGACATTTTCCAATATCCCTCTCAATGTCCTTGCCCTAAGCACAAAGACCTCAGGATATAAATATCTGCCTGGTCATGTTTATCAAGGCAGTAGGAAGGGTTTTATCCCCAAATGCAGTCAAGAAACATTACACAACCTCACAATTGTGCATGCAGTTGCATATGCAAAATAAGAAATAACTTTTCACAGTAACCAAACCACACTGGACTTGTGTCTTTACCCTGTATTAACTGGCTTCTGCCTCTACATAATTCCTTACACATGTTCACTGAGATAAAATAATGAAGTGTCCTTCATAGCAGCAGGATAAACTCTACTGGGGGAACACATGCAAATCACCAACAGGAAACCTAGATGTGACTTGAAGATCAGTAAAGGATAAGTAAATGCTAAGGGAATATGGGGAAGTGTTTGAGGGCTTAGAACTGGGAAGGCCTGTAAATGAATGGTGGAAGAGGTGGCAGCAAGGCCAAGCTATTCTTACTGGATAGACTCACACACTTCAAAGAATTAGCAGGAAGGCATTCTCAATGTGGGACTGGGGACAGAAGACATTCCAAATTACAAAGACACATTAAGTGTTAGGAAATGACATGTGTGTCAGCTGGCAAAGACTCTAATTCTGTATCAGATTACTGATACATAGGTATCGGGTCAAACAAATCTAAATATTGCTGTGAAATTATTTTTTGATTAAGATGAACTTTTAAATTCAAAGACTTTTTAGTCATACGTTTGCCCATAGTATTGCCAATAGATCTCATGGAATCAGTGGAAAATGCTGAGGAAAATAACAAAACAAAACAAAACACAGAGCAGCTCCTGAAAAGGAAAGTTAGCATAGAACTTTAAAAATTTGAGGTCCTCTAGTAATAAGAAAAAAAATGTCTTCTTTAAAAATCCAAGAATCAACAAGACCCCACCCAGCACAGTCTCAAGGTATGAAAGCGTAAACATTGAAGTCATTAAAGTCAGAACATTAGTGAAATTTAGGAATTGTGTATTACACTAAAGAGGACTACTGTGAAGTTATTAGTAACTGCCAGTTTTCATATTGGAGTACAAATGTTTTTACTAGATTGCACCAACTAATCTAATAGCAGCATTCTGAAAGTGTCATCTAGATATCTCTTGTTAGCCTAAAAACAAGTTAGAATCAATTTCAGTGAATACTGTTCTCCCTTTTTCTCTACTTGTCTTCCTCTCAACTTTCTAATTTCCAAACTTCAGCTGCAAAGCCCACATGCAGAAGCCAATCTTTCCACTGCTCAGCCTGAAAAGGCTAATTATGGAGGCGAAGGCTGTCACACCCGCATCTTCTCAAAGGTAACGTAAGAAGCCTTCCTCAATTTATTCCTGCCCTCCACTCAGAATTCCTCCTTTCAAAACATACACCAACTTCTGCCTCTACTTCTACATGTAAAACTTCCAACACGGTTCTTGGGTTGTCTGGGGTCATCCATGAAAACAGGGCAGGCTATGGAGCCTTTCTACTCCTGCCCTCTGTTCCTCATATCTAACACCTTCCCAGCCAAAATAACCCTGTCTTGACATGATGCAAACAGATGGACTACCATGATGAGTTTCACTCCATTTCCAGAGTTGCGGAGGCTCATCAACCCTCTCTCCTTTCTACCCCCACATATGAGATCTGGGGGTCCGTCCTGTCACACTGACAGGTAATTCAAATCATGCACAGGAACCATTTCGGCAGCCCCACCCAGTAAAACCTCAAACCCACCTCTTTTCACCACTCTCTTGAGCATTTGGGAAGCTTTCTGTGATTGCCCACAGAAAGCCTCATTATATGAGAAATCAAGGTTTCATACCTTCTGGACACACGTGTGGTGTTCTCAGTTGTTGACATTTTATTCAAATTTGGGGTAGGAATCCATCCACCTACACAATGTGTGTGTGTGTGTGTGTGTGTGTGTGTGTGTGTGTGTGTGTGTGTGTTTGTAACCGGCTCAATATTTATGCTACCATAGGAGTGTGAAATGATTAAACTGGAAGAGCAAAACTATATCCTAATCTAACCCTCTTACTTAACTTTATTTCCATTTCTCTTTTTTAAAAAATTAAACATACATAGCTTAACACCTTAAAATAAAACTTCTGATGGAGAATATCTACTCATTGCGGTCCTAGATGCGTACTGCACAATACTTAATAAATTTGAATCCCAGCTTGTTTCCCTTGTGATTCACATCTTTGTTGTTAAGTAATTTGCCTTTGGACTTTTATGCTACTATTGTTTATTATAAATATTGACTCAGATTTCTTAGCAGCAGAGCTAGAGACATAGCCCAGTCTGAGCTTCAACAAAGATCTTGATTGTTTTCACAAAGTATAAAATATCCAAATCCTTGGGCAGCTGCATTACTGACTATTGGGTATAACACAGGTCTGCATTTATAACTATGTGAGATTGCAGGGGATTAGGTACACTCATTTGTTCTTTATTTTGTTTAACACATCAATTGTTTTATGAAATGTTAATCTGTCCTTAAATGCCTTTATTATTGGTATTTTCCAAAAACTAGGTTGGAAAAAAGACAAAGTACTCTCAAAACAAAACAAAACAAAAAATAGATCACAGAATCTTCATCAAGTGTGTCATGCACACAATACTATTATATGTGAATAAACAGAAGCCCTTTGGGATTTCCCTAGAAACCGATGAAGCATTTGTACAGTCTGTGCTTGTTATAGACACATCAATGATACAGGAGAAGAGGATGTTCTGATCACAATTTTTACTGGAAAATGCAAGTATCTCTTGAGGTAAATTAAAGCTGTATAATATTTTTCAAAACCCAAAGTGAAACTTTCTTTAACTGCTAATTATGTGCTGGAGCACAATTAACAGGTATAATTCTCAGATTCTCTTGTATCTAAAAGTCTCCGTAGACTAGAAGCAGATGCACACTCCAATTTCTGAGGAAATCCATGTTTTTCTTAATAGGCTACAACCCTCTATCTCTTCCCCTTGGCACTGACTTCCTGCAATGCAGATTTAACAATGGGAAGAGATGTTATACAGTTATTTTGGCAGTCCTGGGATATCTGTCCTAAAACCTTTTCTTTTAGGAGATACACAATATTTTACCATTATTATTAGAGTTTTATTTGGAATACAGTGTATCTGTAAAAAACACAACTTCTAGAGTCAATATTTCTTTGTTCAAATACTGATCTGCAACTTACTAGCTGTGTGATCTTTAGCAAGTGATTCACACTCCCATTTCCTTTGTTTTTCTGAACTGCAAAATGGAGATGATATTGTGATGCTCTTGTGAGATAATATGCTTTCTTTCCATCTGAGAAATGTTAATTTTAGACTATGACAGGTGATGTCATATCAACACCCTTGCTAAGAATAGCTACAAAAACTGGACAAAGTTAATTTAAAACCTGTTAGAATGTATGAGAAAAGAATAGAGTCAGTCTAGACAACTTATGGCGAAACAACTTATCTAGAACTTGTGGCAGATTCTCCGGACTGAGAAGGCAAATGTTGGAGAGCAGAGATGCCGACACAGCCATAGGAGAAACCAGGACTCCAGTAGAAAGATAATCCACAGAAAAATGAATAACTATTATAAAAGCAATTTGCCTTAAATGATTAGATTTCCTAAATAAATGCATATGAGAAAATGAAAAATTATAGAAGAAATGGCGAGAAAAGCATCAGAAAATAGATGTGAACTTACTAAATACCTAAACAGAGTCTCAAGGGTTATACTACTAAGAAAACAAATTAGAGATTACTGTCAATGAAGAAGATTTCAGGACTTTTACAGGAACTTCTAGTGGTCTGTATCCTAAGAGAATAGAAAAACCAAAGGTCAAGAAGGCTAAAATAGGTTATTATGATTTGGATCTAAAATGTATTCCAAAAGTCGTATTTTAGTTCGGTTGATGGTTACTTTTGCAGTGCAGAAGCTTTTTAATAAGACGAGATCCCAGTTGTTGATTCTTTCTGATAGTTCCCATGCTATTGAAGATTTGTTCAAAAGTCTTTTCCTATGCCAATGTCTTCAAAAGTTCTGCCTAACATTTTCCAGCAAGTTTAGTGTTTCTTTTTTAATATTTAGATCTTTAATCCACTTGGATTTTAGTGTAGTGCATGGTGAATGATAAGGGTCTAGTTTTAATCTTTGGCAAGTTGAAATCCAGTTTTTCCAACACCATTTATTAAAGAGACTATCTTGCCTCTCCTGTATTCAGTGGTGACACTTTTGGAAGGTGAATGGGTCACGGAGGCAGGCACTTTACCTGTCTATATGCTCTGGTGGATTGATGAGTTCACAGGTGAATGTGTTTTAGGAGGCTAAGCCACATCACAGATGAAGTGGGTCACTGGTGATCTTTTCCTGCATCTTGCCAGCCATGGAGTAAAAAGCTTTTCTTCACTGTGCCCTTCTACCGTCTACTTTGGCCTTGGAGACAGCTGACCATGGACTGTAACCTCTGAAACCAAAAGCCAAAATAAACTTCTCTTTTAATCCGTGTCAGGTATTTTCTCTCAGCAATGGAAAAATGACTATTACACAGGTCATGGTTATATGTCTGTTCTTCTTTGTATATTAGAAAACTATTCTCCCTAGAGGAAGACATCCTCCACAAGTTTTCTCCTACATTCTCAGGACTAAACAGCAACAACAATAATAGTACCATGTCAAGAAATGAAAACATAAAACTAAACATTAATGAAAAGAAAATGGTGTTAGAAACAGTATTGTAGGTGATTTATATACTGCAATGATCAGAGATAGACTGTAAAACTGGTAATGTTTTCTAAAAATAAGTAAATATAAATAATTTTACCTCAAAACTGAAAATTAATTTTTAAAACTGAATTTCTGGAACTAAAATAAACAGGAAATACACAACCACAATAAATGTGATATAAAAATTCAACAGATAATTTTTGGATGGGGGATATGACTATAGGTCAAATTAGAAAAGTAGAGAGAATAGATAGATTCATTCATAAGGTGGCAATAATAAAATGTCATATACTATCACAATATCACATTATATAAAAATATCATGTAAAATATCACTGAGTAGGCACATGAAGCAATAGCAATGCATTTACTCACAGTTCTGGAGTCCAGACATCAAGATGAAGATGTTGGTGATTTGATTTCTTTTGAAGCTTCTCTCCTTGCTTTGCAGATGACCTCTCACTTGCTGTGTCCTCACAAGCTTTTTCTGTGTATGCAGATACCCTTGGTATTTCTCCTGTGTCCAAATCTCTTCTTTTACAAGGACACAACTCAGATGACATTAGGGCCTACATTAATGGAATCATTTCTACTTCATCAGCTCTTTAAAGACCCTATTTTAATACCGTCATGTTCTGAGGTCATAAGGATTAGAGCTTCAACATATAAATTTGGGGGGGCCATTGAACTCATAACAACAGATTAATAGAAAGCATTCAAATTGAACCACAATGAAAATAAATAAGGCAATTTTAAAAATACACGAAAGAGAAGACTATAAAAGACGCATGGAATGTGTTAAGAAACAAAGTAAGTCTATTACTCTTAAAATTAAAGTCCTGAAATCAAACAATAACAAATGTTGGTGGGGTTGTGGGGAGAAAGGAACTCTTCTCCATTGTTGGTGGGAGTGCAGATCGGTGCAACCACTATGGAAATCAATATGGAGATACCTCAAAGGATTAGGTTTCCAGGTTCTATTTGACCCAGGCATCCCTCTCTGCTGGGTATCTTTCCAAAAGAATTAAAAGAATCAAATTACAGTGATATATGCTCACCTATATTTATAGAGACACAGTTTGTAATAGCTAAAACTTGCAAACAGCCCATTTGCCCATCAGTTGGAGACTGGATAAAGAAGATGTGGTTTTTCTATAAAATGGAATACTACTCAGCCATAACAAACGAGAAATTAGACTCATTCATAGGAAAATGGATACATATTGAGGATATACTCCTAAGTGAAATAAATGTCACACATTTATAAATACCGAATAGTTTCTCTGATGTGAAAAACTATAATACTACCTAAGATCCTAATGATGTAATTGACAATGTGAAATAGGAAGAAAAGGGCTAAAGGTGTAGGGGAAGTGGGAAGGGTAGGGGAAAAGTAATAAGGGAAAAGAAAAAAAATAAGATAAATAAAAAAACAGAAATAAAGTATTTGTAAATAGGGAAGGGTGGAGGGGGTGAAGGGAGGGTAGGGATAAATGGGAAAAATGAGAACCAAGACCCGTCATATAAAGGTACAAGATCCCAATGATGAACGTAACTGTACTGTGTACCTAAAATGTACCAGTAAACTGAGTGAGAAAAAAAAATATAGTCCTGGAGGAAAATGTAGGAAAGAAATGGAAGAAACAATATTTGAAGACATGATGACAGTGCAATTTCTAAAACTTATAAAAATGTTATGTGGCTGTTATGTGGATTTTTAAACTATCCGAGAAGGACGGTTCAAAGAAAAGCACCCATAGGTATATCACAGGAAAATTGCTCATAACTGAAGACAAAGAGAAAATTATAAAAGCAGCTAGGACACACACACACACACACACACACACACACACACACACACACACACACTACTTGCAATATTTTCATGAGGAGAACAACAAATAAGAGTTGACTTTTCAACACTAACAAGGTCCCAAAAGAAAATGAATACAGCAGAGGGAATACAAAAATTGCAAAAGTGCTTGCTTTGTTGTTTCTGGTTTATATAAAATGTTATATAAAAGATGGGTGATTTTCTCAATTTGAATGTTTATATAGACATAATGATAGAAGTCATTAACTTGTATTATATGGATAAAACAGTTGAAATATCACCTGTTATTATTTTACATGTTTAAAGAATAATAGTAAAGACTTCTTTTTATGTAAAATATATGAAAATTATTTTTAAGAAGTCAAGATACAGCCAAGAGAAAGAGCACTTGGGAAAAATAGAAATATTTTAATTCAATAAAGGATGTTTCCAAAAAAACATATAGCAAATGTCAATCATATGGGTAAAATATTAAAAGTTGTATTCTAAGTATAGAAAGATAAGGGCTGGGGATTTCACTCAGTGGTGCCACCGCCTGCCTTGCCAGAGCAAGAATCCAAGTTCAATCTCCGGTACCAAAAAAAAAAAAAAGATGAAATGCTGTCAATTATGACTATTTCTATTATGATTTATACTAAAATATCTAGCCAGTACAATAGATAGGAGAAACAAAAGTACAATTATAGATAAAAGGAACTAAAAGTCTTACTCTTCGTTTAATTTGTAACAGTTTCACTCTGAGCATACAGAAGAATTCACTGAGTAAACATTAGAAAATATAAATTTCACAAGTCATTGGTCACAGAGTCAGCATACAAAAATCAATAATGTTATTACAGAATAGACCTATACAATGGAAGTTTCAGGGAGAAATGTTTAATTGTCAATAGCATTTAAAATGTATACTTAAAAATACCAATAAACTCAGTGAGAAAAAAAATAAAATAAAATATTAATCAATTTATAAATGAACCCGATGAGATATGTACAAAATCTCTAAACTGTATTATATAAAATACTCATAAGTGGTCCACTTCTGGTAGGGTCAAATAAGGTCTTTGCAGAACAACTACACTGCATTAAAAAAAAGACATACTCTGTGCAAAAGTTGGGTTGTGGTGGGGGGCACATCTGAACGTAATAATAAATAGGTTTTAAATGGGAGACATCGGGTAGAACAAGTGCCTGATTTGACATCAGTTTTAATGGATTTCAGCTGAGGTCAGGCTACTTGCAGGAATATACAGAAGTTCTAAAACTAGTAGAGCACTTTCAGTCTTTTGACATGAAGAGCTAGAGAGCACAGTGCCAGTACTCCTTGTACTTTAAGCCTCTACGATGCTCAGATTTAGGAAGATTGAATCAAAACTTTATCATTAGGAAATGTCTTCTTTTTGCCCCTGGAGGTATAATTTTGCTTAAAGGTACTTGGCTTATATTGTCAGTGTCCATTGGGAAGATGTGGCTAAAAGTAGCCAGGAAGAGGTTTCTGGCTTGCTGCCTCATTCTGTTTTTTGATCTGGGCAATGGTTACGTGGATGTGCTCACTTTGTGAGACTTCAGCAAGTTATTCTCTTATGCACATGTACTTTGTATATGCTTTTTTGTGCTTCAAGGACATTTTCTAAAAGCTTTTAGGTAGGCAAATAGTTTTTTCACAAGTGCTAAAAGTCGAACCTAGCAGAATCCATGAAATCAAAGACATCAAATTCTGAGCAGCAGTTGTCTTTGAGAACCTAGAGTTCCAACACCCTACTACATATGCATAGAACAAAGCCTGACACCCAGTCTTCTCTTTACCTAGTGTAGAGCTCACAGTATTTGGTTGTTGACATCTGTGTCTGCCAGTTACTCTACCCATCCTATGCTCATTTTTGATCTTGGATAAAGCAGAGAACACAGTTTCTTTACCTTCATTTGTCCTTTGAGCAAATAATGTCCTTTTTCAGTTCCCCAAAGTGTTTTCTGACAGGTCATCCTTTTTCCCAGCAATGTGGACTTCCATGACTGGGAAAATTCTGAAAGTGGAGGTGGAGGTGAGGAACTGTTCCAAGAGAAAAAATTACTCACAAAAATTATTGCTGACAAGGACTAAGTGGTAACCCTAAGGGCTTCTTTAGCTCCCGTAATACCTGCTGCAATGTGAATTAGTGGACACATAGACCTTTGAGGGAGCCATATCAAGTTTAAGAAAGAGCAACCTCAGAATTGAAGAGTCAGGATTTTGAGAGAAAAGGCAGAAGAGGTAAGTTTCAAAGGTGTGCTTGTCGTGCACCTTTGTGGTTTTCAAGTAGGCCTTCATCATATTCCCCAGACATGGAGAGGTAATGATGGACACTTTCATGAAAGTCAGACACTTAGCATTCATTGCATGACCTTTACATTAAGGTAGGAAAATGTCATCGGAGGCATAATGCACAACTTGCTGGGCAGCTATTCATCTACCCAGTGGGTTGGACTGAATTTTGGCATCGACAGTGATACCAGCTGCTCCCTTTAGAGCCACAAGGGGCAGCTGCAAGCATGGCACAAACTCAGCTCACTCTAGAAGCAGCAGCATTTCTGTGGGTGGCTACTATGGGAACAAGAATAACAATGAGTGCAGTCTGGCCGCCAGCTTCTGAGAGTGCTTGGCCAACTTGATTTTCCAGAAGTGATGTGTCAGTCAACAATAGAAAATAAGTGGACCTGAGATGGGAACTCATGAGGCAGGAGCCACAAGGTTTGGGGCAAGGAGGAACACAGCACAGGACACAACCAAGATCAAAGCCAGTGATGCTCAAATGACATTAAAATTCAGCACTAGGCTTATAATTGGTGGGAAGATAAAGGTGGCGAAGGTGAACAGTTAAGGAAACAATGGGAAGCTGATTTAACTCTTAGTTCATCATTTTTTTTCCATCCAGGAAATGACCGATAGCTTGGTGTTATGGGTTTTTATAAAACGGAAGCAACCGTCTGTCATAGTCTCACCACCGTCACACAGCATTGGCAGCTGCATTCAGTCCATCTCACAGCACTGTCCACCAGGTGAGGGGTGAATGGCAAGGGACTAAGAAGTTTAGGAGGAGATCCTGCCGCACCCCTACCAGCCAGCTCCCACTCACCAAGGTGCACATGCTCTAGGCTTGGTCCCAACTGTGCGGATGTGGGGAGTTGGTGGAACCTTTAGGATGTGGGAGGACTAGTGGGAGGGGATGGTTTATGTCTCCCCACATGAAGGGACTTGTGCTGATCTCTCAGAAGTAGTTGGGGTCTCCCGAGAGTGGATTGGCTTCCACAGGCTTGGGTTGTTATAAAAACGTGAGCCTGACCCCTCTCTGGCCCTTGGCCTGCTCTGTAACCAAACTATGTGATCTCCTTCACAGATGCCACCTGCCACATGATGACACAGCCAGACAACACTCACCAGAAGCCAACCAGATGGGCCTACCTGATCTTGGGCTTTCAGCCTCTAAATTGTGAGCTAAATAGACAGAGTTTGTAAAATAAAGACTTAATAATGCTCCCAGTCTCTCATATTTATTACAGCAGCATCAAAAACACTATGTTCAGTAAGATATTAGGCATCTCAACATGCTTGGGCTGCCATACAAAATACCATAGATGGTGTACATTAAACAAGTAACATTTGTTTCCTCCCAGTGTTTAAAGATGGGGAGTCCAACATCAAAATGTCTGTTTACTGGTTCCTGGTAACAGCTCTCTTCCTTGCTAGCACACAGTTTCCTTCTTCTTGTGTTCTCCCATAGCATAGAAAAAGTGAGCTCTGCTACCTTGTCTTATAAGGGCAGAATTCCTACTGTATTTGAGTGCTAAACTTATAACCTCATTTAACCGCAATTATCATCTTAAAGCCCCTATTTCCAACATAGTCACAGGGTGAGGGCATCGGCATGTGAATTTGTGAAAAAAGACACAATGCAGGCCATAGTGCCATCTAACCATTTAGAAAATTATTCCTTTAAATTGGCAAGTGAAACATCTGTGTGAGCGATATCCTACATTGAAGATTAGACATTGGCTATTGTGGTCATCAAAGACAGCAAAATAAAATAAAGGTTCTTGGAACTGACAATTGGAGATTCTGATCAATAACATCTAGAGGGGATTTTGGGAATGTGTCTCTGCATATTATCACTATTAATAAGTACACCAGGTACTTCTTATGGAGGCAGTCTATGATCATATTTTGAAAAGAGCTTCCTCAAAAATGATATTGAAAGTCTAAAATTTATCCTTACGCATTCATTTTCAGAGACATATTTCACCATAACAATTCCAGGAAAAGTGAGCATTTTCTCCTAATTGTTTAGGCCAACCTTTTTCAATGAGTGGTAGTTTGGAACTAAATGGAATTGATCTATTAGCCAGACAAAAATCACAAACTATTCAAATATATTATCGATAAACAATTTGTGGTGTGTCTGGCTCCAGCAAGCATCTGATTTCAAGATGGATGAAAATTCTTACTGGTGAAGACAAAGGAATAATCTACAATTACCTTCCCCAGACTCCCTTGCCAGGTACTTGCCAGACTCCCAAGCTAGGTACTGTCTTGATTTCCCAGGGGGAGGTACTGGCCCGACAGTGGAGGAAGAAGAAAAGGAGCAGCTCTGGGAGCTGAGGACAAGAGAGTCTGATGATGGGCATCTCTCAGTCCAATGGTGCAGATTTGGGGAAGAAGCAACATTCCGGACAATGTTTCCAGGAGAGTAGGGATAAGAGAGAGCTGGACGCCAGCCCAGAGAGGTCGCAGTTTTTGTTTCTCTAGATAACCGTTGCTTTCAGGGACTTCTTATTGGTCTCTCCACTGCATTGACCTACCAGCCTTTCTGACACCTGTATAAGCCATTCCTTGATTTCATTCCTCTCTTCTTAAAGACAGAGTGGCTTCTGGTTTCCTCTTTCACTAGCTGGCCACTGTCTGCTGTAGCTGGTAAACTGTCAAGCTATTACAAGGTGTTTTTCTCAGCAGTCTGTTGTAAGACTTTAAGAGAGGCCCAGAAAAATAAAAATAGATACACAAGAAAAAAGTGCTACCTACCTTTAAAAAATAAAATGGAGTCATTTTGTCATTATTCTGCAATTTATAAATTACTTCCTGTAGATTGTTTTATTTGATCATAATATTAATGCTAGTTTTTATTATTTTCAAATTTCCAGTTGAATTGTAGTTTTGTATAGTGTATATTATTTATCCCATGTCTTATGAGAAATGGAAGAACTATGACTTGAACTCAAATCTTTTAATTCCAAGAACAAAGCTTTTTGTCTTGTCTTAAAAAATTAAGGAAATCACATTCAAAGTCCAAATTAGTTTTATAAATTTTGCTGTTCCATAAAAGAGAAAATCTCTATGTAAGCTCAACTGTGCTGCTTTCTCTATATGGATGACTATGGTATTCTATTGTTCAAGCATACTCAAAAGTAACTTCTTTCTCTGGGTCTTAACATCTTCTTAAAATACACGATTTAAATATGGCAGGAAAAATTAGAAACAATTTTAACTGACACATTCTTATGCTTGTTTGATTTTCACTAGTGGTTCTTATTGTTCATCTCGTGGATTGTTGTCAGAGAAAATAATAAGTTTTTTAATTATCTGAGAAAATGAGGGACAGCATGTGGGCCTCCCCAGATAGGATCTCAAGCTTGCAAAATTTTTTCACACAAGATCACACTTACACATTTTGACAGGTTACTCCATTTCCCAAGATGACCCACCATCTGGCCAAGGGAGGAAAACAAATATGGGCTCTGTTGTTATTTAAATATCATGTTATTTTCAAGCTTAGAGTCAATAATGAGAGTCAGATCATGGGCATTTATAAGTTAGACTATAAATCACAATCTCTATTTTGATTTGTGACAAGACCATGGAAGAGAGAGGTAAAGATCAGCAATTACATAGCTCTAAAATTATTGAAAAATCACTTTATTTTTGAACAACAGAAATGATTTATAAACTAAGAACATAAAAAATTAAAGAGAAGTTTGCTTGGTTTTAGTTTTAGGTCAAGATGAACTTGTGAGACATCTTTAAAGACATTAAGACATAGAAAAGGGCAGAACAAAGTGTGTCCTCATGACACCTTACCATAGGTAAGAATCTCTGATAAACACTTTAATCAGGCATCAATTGGTTTTGGCTGGGATGCTGATTTGTAATGATTTTTATATGATATTATCAGAAACAGCAAATGATATGTTTTAGGAAATTTTCTCTTAATGAATGTCCCTGAAATTACATCCCAGTAATTTTTATGAAAGTGTTATTTTTTTAGTCCTTAATGGTTCATTTTTCTTTCCAATTTCCAGAAGTGAAACCACATGCAATTTTAAATGCTTATTGAGGTAGGAGAACATGAAAAGGCCCATAATTAGAATTAGTTGGTAAAATAGGTCTGGAAGATTAGGCATGAGGCATGAAGACTTATAGAGGGAAAAAAAGAAAGAACTATATTAGGGAGGGAAGGGAATGGGGAAAAAGGGAAAATCACAATATATTTTGTAAAGGTACAAATTCCCTAAGGTGAATGTGATCATTATGTATATCAAAAGTGCACCAATAAAATTAATTAAGAAAGAGAAACATACTAGGTGAATCGTCAGAATAAGACTTTTAGTTCATGTTTTCTTTGGTATTTTCCAAGAACTTCATCAGCTATAGATTTACTGGGGATGGGAAGTCATTGTCTTTTACCCTTCGAGGCTTACACAACTTTGCAGTTGGCAATGACCTCCGCGTCTGGCAGCTCAAGGAGGGTGTTACAGCCTGGCAATTAAGAAAGGGGACTGAGAAGTCAGATATCGTGATTAATTGTAACTGGATCCTCCTCTTGCATGTTCTTTAAATTTATGGAAATTGTTCACATGCTCTTACATCTCAGGTCTCTTGTTGATTACCTTGAAACCACTCTGATTTTGGTAAAGACGACAAAAGTTCTAAAAGCAAGAGATTGCCTGATTGTTAATTACCCTCGTACACAAGGAGAAGGAGCTGGCTCTCTCTCGTTTCCCTTATTTACTCACACATGGTGATGATCATGTATTTAGACAACAGTAGGTAATGCAGAGACCTAAAGTTTTCATTTTTTATTAATAAAGTCAGTGAGATATACACTATTACACATACAAACTTGAAGGTTGAGTTAGTTGTCTTTTTTTTACAAGCCTTCTTTTCACCATTTAGCCATCACAGATTTGCCCCGATTCCTTCCCCTGCAATAGAGCAGCAAGAATATTAGAATTCTCTGTCCTGGGAGCAGCTAGTGTTATCAACATGAAGTGGGGACTCAAGTAGTGACATACGCACAGAAGTATATTCATGAAGAATATCTCCTGTATCACTAAATCCCAAGTCAGTCCTTAGCACACTTCAAGTACTACTAATCTGTACTTCACTTCTGAAATCTATTTTTGTGAATCATTCCTCCTCTTCTTGACAACTGAGTAAATGAAAGGAAAGCATTTATACTACAAGTATACCCACGTGTTAAACACCTTTTGCAAAGTACTTTTAGAAGGTAAATTCATTGCAATTGATAATTCTATATAACCGTGGTATATTAGAATAGACATTACTGTTATTATTACACAATTTTCTACCATATAGTAATATATCTTTATAATTTCCTATTTGTATTTTAGGGAAAATTCACATTATCTTTCTTCAATAATTACTGTAACTGTTTAATGAGATAGTCCAGATAAAGTACTTACCAAATTGGCTGTCTATAATAAACATTTGCTAAATTAACATTAGTCAGTTTGTAATTCCAAGTGCTAATGTGAAATTCAAATGAAATAACAATATAAAAGAAGATACTTCCATGGTGGCTGTACATCTAAGTGTTCTCACTACATATTTGACCCATTCCTGGGCTCAGTCAGGGAACTCAGGTAGGATATTGACTCAAATAAAAAAGCAGCAAAATCAGTCATTCAAGTGATTCATCAGTTTCATTCAACGTGATACAGATAAAAAGATAAGGACTTATGTGGGGATACTGAGCTATGATGGAAATTCTAACTTGAAGTCATCAATTAACAGCACTCAATTCAAGTCAACAAATGATACTGGGTAATTATTAGATCCCTTTACCTGTGTAACAATTTAATGTCATGTTTAAGATTTTTAAAAATTGTAAGTTTGCTTAGTAATGGTATTCTGTGTTAGTAGATTCATTCAAACTATAGTGTTCCAATTAATATCTTACTATAATATAAATTGCATTGCTACTAGAAATATTTTTAATAGAATTCAGGGCCCTGGCAGATGAAAGAATTGCCTGAAAAATTTAGAAAATGTTTTTCAGTTAATTGTGTGGTATAAAACTAGATTAAAAATGAGATAAACCGCAGAGAAAATCACAAATTTATTTAGTTAAATATAACAAAATTTTAGGTCTGTATGGATATAAAAAAACAACTCATTATTGGAAATATATCATCAGTCATGACTCTTAAATGATAAATAATCAAGCAAATCAATTGAAAATTTGTTAAAACCTTTACTTAAAAATAGTCAAGCACATTTAGCTCCTTTCCTCCCATTTCTAAATGTCAGTAATCTTATTAGAATCTTATGCATTGTTGCTAAAGGTGTAGGGAAGGTGTGATACGTAGGGGAAGAACAAAAAGGGAAAAGAAAAAAATGTGAGAGAATGAAAAGATGAAAATAAAGTGTTTGTAGATGGGGAGGGGAGGAGGGGGTGAAGGGAAGGCAGAGGTAAGGGGAAAAAAATGAGAATCAAGACTTGCCATGTAAAGGTACATGATCCCAACAATGAATGTAACTGTACTGTATCCCTAAATGTACCAATAAACTCAATTAAAAAAAAATAGTCAAGCACAAATAAATGATTAACAAATTAAAAACAAAAGCATACACAAATTAATATTAAAATTGATAAGTAAGGTAATACAGAATATGATACTAAGGTAACATTTTTACCTATCTGGTGAGTTGGTATTTGACAGAAGAATAATTCCCAATGTTGGTAAGGATGGTTTTAATTTATATACCTGAATTAAATTGTAGGTTACTCTTAAGAATGACTGTTAATATCAAATATAGTAAATATTAGATCAAAGTATGGTATCAGAGATAAAAAGTTTCATTTTATAGTGTTACATGGTTCAATCAAACAGGAAGATATAGCCATCTCAAAAATTTAAATGTTGTACTTATTAGTGGAACTTCAATATATATATATATATATATATGGAAATAAAATTATCTGAACTTCAAGAAGAAATAAATTCACAGTTGTAATTAGGGTTTTCAATCATGCTCTCTCAATACTCTGTAGAATTAGAACACAAAGGAAACTAAATATATAGAAAATTTGAACCCTAGCGACTAACCTGATTATCATATATAGAAAACTCCACCCATGAACACGAACATACACACGCTTTTCAAATTCACATGAAACGTTTATCTAGATGGGCTATACTCTGAGTCATGGAACACATTCTGAGTCATAAAACCAGCCGCAATCGATTTAAAAGGTGCAACTAATAGAAATGTGCTTCCTGACCACAGTAGAGTTCAATAGCAGAAAGATCGCTGAAAATTCCCTGTTGAGTAAACAAATAACATTTGGCCTAAGGGAAATAAAAATCAGAAGGAACATTAGAAAGCAGGTTGAATTCAATTAGAATAACACAACATATCAAAATTTGTGGAATGCCATTAAATACAAATACTTAGGGGAGAATTTACAGCACATAACACCCATGTTAGAGAAGAACAGGCTCAAATCAAAAGCTTCAGCACCCACCCTAGGAAACAAGAAAAAGGTCAAATTAAAAACAAAGTTTAAAAAGAAGGAAGAGAATATTAAAGATGAGAGTAGAAATTAATGAATCACTGGAATAGAAAGCAGAACACCCACAGAGAAAAGAAATGAAACCAAACCTGCTGCTTTGGGATGATCATTAAAAAGGATACACTTCTGATTTTGTTGACCAGGAATAGATGTCAGAAATGTCAAATTACTGCTATTAAAAAGTAGAGGAAGTGGCATTACTATAGGTTTGCCTAATAAATGATACTAGCAATAAGTTCATCAGCTTGGATGAAATAAATATATTTTTTGAAAGACCTAAAGGACATTTTCTCAAATTTCAAAGAACTGATAGCAACAGCCTTACAAAATGTTTTTTCTAGAAAACAGAAGGGAAGTAAACACTACCCAAGTCATGGAAGAAGAGAGCATCACATCTTTACTAAGAAAACGTAACAGACAGTACATTAAAGGAGGTAAAAGGAAGGAAGGCACTGGTGTCATGGGCTGAATTATGACAATATGAAGACACAGGAAAGAGGCAGCTATCCACAAACCAAGGAGAGAGGCCTGGAATGCATCCATACTTCATGGTCCCCAGAATAAACCCACTGTCTTGGAGTTCCAGGCTCTAGATCTGTGGAAAAATAATCTTTTGTTTTTCCAGCTGCTTAGCCTGTGGTGCTTAGTTATAGCGGTTCCAGAAAACTATTACAGTTGACAGACTAAATCCACTGATACATACATAAGATAGTCCATGAAAGGGTAGGGCCTGTATATAAATCAAAAATTGGTTATTCGAACATCTGGAAATGAATCAATGCAAATCATCATTTTATGAGAATAAATGCTGTATGTGGTAATTTAAATCCATGAATGGTTGGCCACAGTGGCTCATGCAGTTGTCCTTGCCAACCAAGTAGCTGAGATAGGAGGATCACAAGGTAGAGCCCAGCCTGGGCAACTTAATGAGATGTGGTTTCAAAATCTAAAAAACCAAAATACAGAAGGATTAGGGATGTAGCTCAGTGCGAAAGCCTGATTTCAATTCCCAGTGCTTTAAAACAAATAAATAAATAGATGAAGAAAAATCCCTTGAAAAAAACTTGATACCAATTAATCCCAAGGAAAAAAAATGTCACTGTTAGAAAATGGAGAAAGCACCCAAAACATAAAGGGCATCCACCAACAAACTAACAATACTCTTAAGAGTATTGACTAAACTGTGTGCTTTAAAATAAGGGAAGGCAAAAATTATTGTTTTATTTCTGCTATTCAGCAATGTTCTTAAATCCAAGCCACTGCCACAAGTCAATAAAATAAAATAGAGGAATAAACATTTCTCAGACCCAAACACGAACATTATGAAAAAAAATTGAACACTATTTCCTTATAAATGTAAACTTAGACAATTTTCAAAAAAGTACCAGCAAACTGGATCCATTAAAGTGTCCAAGTCCTTGAAGTTCTGCCAGAATATACAAGAGATTATTTGATTCCTAAAAAACAATTGTAACATGCAAAATATCAGTCAAAATAATTCCCTACTTTAAAGGCATTAAATAAATGATCATCTCAATAAAGAAATAAATGTTATTTAACAAAATTCAACACATGGTCACAGACACATGCAAACTTATTAGTGTTGAAAAATGAAACTTTCATCTGTTAAAAGGCATCTAAGAAAAATAAACTGTATTTTCTAGTAAATATTCAAATACCAGAAATAAGACATGAATTGTTCCCTCATCTTTTATATTCATTATTATACTTGACCTCCCAGGCAGCATATTAAAGCTAGAGCAAAAAGCATGAATATTAATGAAAAAAATATTCTCAATCAACATTTTTGTATATGCAGAAAACTTAGAAAAGGAATATTATAAATGATTTTATTAAATTCATTAAGATCTCTTGGTACATCTTTTGGTACACTGACATCAAATACACTTTTATAATACTTTGGAAGAAATACAATAATATAAACAGTGCTATTATCTTAACATTTAAAAAGTATAAATAAATTTGATGACAGCTATAAAGGTTACTTACTAAAAACTACAAAATGCTGCTTAGAAATGTAGTACAGTTACTAAATGCTTATGGGTTGGAAGACTGTGCTGTGATGTCAAAATTATAATTTCTTATCAAAATCTTTATTCTAGTAGTGACTGACAGATGAATGAATAGCTTTGAAATAATTAAAATACAAAAAGCTATCTAAAAAAGAAAAAAGCTTGAAGACTTTCATTATCTCATTCAAAATTTAATAAGAAACTGTCATTTAAAGAAAGTGATGGTGGCATAAATATAAACAGATATATTAGTAGAGCAAAGAAGTCTAGAAAGAAATATATTTTTAAAAGATATATATTAAATTTATTTTCAACAGACTTTGGGAAACAATCCAATGGATGAGAAGACTTTTAAAAAATGACATTTAAAAAGTGAATATTTGTTGAAAAATAATAACAGCACAAACAACATAAACTTGTATTCCCTGATTCATACCATGCACAAATTTAATCTTGCTATTAAACATGAAAGGTAAATTATGAATCTACAAGCAAACAGAAAAATATCTATATTACTTTGGGTAGGCAAAAATTTCTGAAAGAGATCACAGGAAGCACTAACATGAATGAAAACACTCAACAATCCCATCTGATAAATGTTAACACTGTTTATCATCTAAATACATCACTAAGAATATGAACAGAACATGCCACAGTCTGAGAGAAAATGTACATAACATATGGACACACATACACAAATAGCAAAAGTCTTTGCAATATATCCTACATGTTTGGGGGTGGAATTAATATGTGTTATGTTCATGAACCACTACCCTATAGTGAATATAATCATTATGTACTGCAAACATGTACTAATATAAGTAAAAAAAGATATCCTACATTTTTGCTTCAGTTGTAATAAAATTCCTAGCAATCAATAAGAAAACAGGTCATTTTTTTTCAAAATGAATCATGACAAGAGACATAAACACCGAATTCACAGCAAGGCTCATACATGATTATTCACTCTAGCATTAGAGTTATTCTTACCCTTGATATTAGAAATTCAAACAAAAATTTCTGAAATGCTACCTTTTTCCTGACAGATTACCAACTCTCTAAAATGCTAGTATGTGTTGACAGGATATTATGATGCACTCAGAATAGCATATCACTGATGGGAGTACAATTTCAGTCAATTGGCATACTTGTGAAATATTTATAAAACTTTAAAATCTATACATTTTTGTGATAACATGTCAGAGGTTTACAACTACCAGCACATTGTCCACCTTTTATTCTCAGTAACATAACACAAATGTGGCTACCTGAAATGAGAGCCATATTTTCTAACCTTACCTGGACAACCCAAGTAAAAAAGTTCTGTACCATAGAATATACATGGAATGTTTATTGCAGTATCAACAGAAAATTTCCTTTAAAACTCTGACTCAGAAAGAGTTTGCCTTTGCTTAAAAATTAAATACAGTTTTTTAGAGCTATAAAAAAAACACTATAAATCCAAAAGTGACCTTGAGAATGGAAAACTGATAAGCTGAGTGTAGGCAGGAGACAAAACAAACGAGAGCATGACCTTCATGAAAATGATGTCCTATAACTTCAGTGCTGTATTGTCTTCCTGTGAGATCCTTCTTTGGAAGGACTAAAATTTAAATAAAGGTGTTCAAAATGTTGTGTACCCACCAATAGAAGATTGTTTAGATAATAGCCATCATGATAAACATCATGTCAACTTCACTGAAGTAAGAAATGCCTACCATGTTAGTAAAGCACACTCCTGGGTGTGTCTGGGTAAGTCATGGAGGTGTGGCCTTGACTACATGGCCCCTTGCCTGTTCCTCCTTGGCACTATTCCTCCATTCTGCTTCATGACCACCATGAACTGAGCGGCTTTGCTTTTCAATGTCCTTCCTCCATGATGGTTTGGTCTTAGAGTCATCAATCACAGACTGAAAAAGTTGTGGGCATTGCGTATTGTTCCGACAATGTGAAAGGTGACTGATAGAGACAGTTGCTACTGGAGAACTAGGTCATTTTTATAACTAACCTGACCATGTGGTTTAGATTCGTTACTGTAACTAGTTTATGGGAAGTTTGGGAAGAAGAGCCTGATGGATGATTCTAGTCAGATTTTGGAAGACCAGAATGACAGGAAAATGGACGGTACAGGCCAGGATCAGGAAGTTTAGTGGGAAACAGGGACTCCACTGACAGTTGGACTAAAGGCCATATATTATACACTGTGGAAGAAAATCTGTCTACAAAAGTGTACTGGTGCACGCCTTTAATCCCAGCATTCAGGAGGCTGAGGCAGGATTGCTGTTAGTTTGAGGCCAGCATGGGCAACATAGTAAGTTCAAGGTGAGCTTGGACTACACAATGAGACACTACCTTAAAAGAAAAAAAAAACATATCCCCAAACACACTAAATACATAATATGATGACCAAACATTATATGGCTGTGCACACCACCAGTCACTCTACAACTTTTTCATGTTCTTAGAAAATTCTGAGAAGATCCTAAAAAGACTGTCAACAATGGATGCATGAAAGTTTTTTTTCTTTTGGTGAGTTTATTTATTTTTTTTATAAAATTTTGAAAACTAGACTATGAAGGTTTAAAAGGAAGAAAAAGCCATAAAGCCAAGAAAAACAAAATCATCAAAGACATCACTTTTAATGAAATTAATTCCTTCTCAACATTCCTTCTTGTTTAAAACAAATGTCTTCCTGATCATGGAACTAATACTGTTGTTTGCCAATCTCTTGCTTCTTATAGGGTGCTTCTAAACCGACAAGTATAAAGTAAATAATCAACTGATAAGTAAAACTGAAAACTTTAAAACACTAAAGATTTCACAAAAGAAAACAAATCTTAGCGAAAGCTGTTGGAATTTACAGCAATGCCACAAAGAGGTGAGGACAGAGAAGAATTTGGTTCGATAAGCCATTGGAGAAAAGAAAATGCAGATGGATAACACAGCTATCGGTGCATAAAAGTAGAACAATTTATGAAAAAATAAAGAGGAGTCCTGTAGAGAAATGATGAAATCCTTAAATGTACATTAGTAAAATCTATTTACATAATTTTTTACCTAGAAAAAGAACGTACTAGTAAAATATGTCCTGTTATGATATTTTCATATGACTTTGAAGTAAAACCACCTCCAAAGGAAAACATATATGTGTATATATATATATATATATTTGAATAATTATGATTACAATTATAATTTTGGTTAAGTATGAGATGTAATTCATAGTTTTCAAACAAATTATGCTTATTTATAAGATTGCCAAATTAAAGACATGACAAAAATTAAATTGAACTTCGCATAAATGTTTAAAAATCTTTTAATTTAAGTGTGCCCATACTTAGAATCCTATGTCCACTATTATCTCATTCAGTATTTTCTTGGGGCATACTTATATTAAACATAGTACTTGTTATTTATCTAACATTCAAATTTAGCTAGGTGTTCTGTATTTATATTTGTCAAACCTGGTAGCCCCAGTACAATAATATTCTATTTTTCAAGTTAATTGGGTTTTGTTTGTGTTATTTTCCTAGAACCAAATATATGAGAAAGATGAGAATATGCTAAATTATATTGAAAGCCTGGAAGGAAGTATCATTGATTTTTTAACTTTTCTGTATTGCCTAAAGTTTCTGTAATAAATAAGTAATACACTTAAATTCAGAAAAATGACACTTCAAAGTAAAACAGACTGATCAGAAACACTTAGGGCCTAAAGGAAATTAGTTCAATTACAAAGGCTCCATGCCTAAAATGAAAGAAAGAAAACACTAAGGTTTGGGTGATAGTGGGAAAAAGCAAGCACACTTTCTTTTCCTGCATTTTTATTATGATTTCAGGGATCGTTTTGATTTGAATTCTGTAAGCTTACAAAATATGTCTGCACCTTCACACCCTAATAAAGTGAGAAGCATACCAAACAGGATGATAGAGGATGATACTGAGTCTGAGTCTAAAATATTTGGTAAAAACTAAAATTTTTATAGATCCGTTTGTGTTAAAATATACACCAGAGGGCTGGAGATTTAGCTCAGTGTTTCTGCCTCCTGCCTCACAAGCACGAGGTCCCGAGTGATCCCTGACACCAAACAAAAAACAAAAAACAAAACAACTCCCCCCCCAAAAAAACAAAAACAAAACCATGAGAATTAGGAAAAGCATTGGAAGGAAAATAATAATGAATAAAAAACCTTTCTGGTGTTTTTAGGTATTAAGCCCTATTTATAAACTCATTTAATGTCACTCTTTTTGAAATTATCTATGTTCTTTGAGTATATATGCATATTATATATTATAATATATATTCATGTATTTAATATATGTTATTTATATCTATGTATATGAGATGACATATTGAGGAAAATGGTTCACATGATTTTATGGCTGAGTACTCCCACAAAAAAGCCCATCTGAAAACTAGAGAACCAGAGAGGCCAGTAGTGCGGTTCAGTCCACAGCCAAAGGCCTCAGAACTCAGAACTACGAGAGAACACAGGCAAGGGGCAGAGGCTGCTGTTGCAGGGTCTGAGTTAAAAGGCCAGAGAACAGGGCATTCTGAAATCCAGGGGCAGCGGATGTTCCAGTTTCAGTCAAGAACAAGTGAACGTGCTGTCTCTCTGCATTTTTCTTTTCTCTGTGCCCTCAGCCCATTGGGCGGTGAGTGTTTACCGCTTCATCTACCAGATCCCATGGCCATCACCTCCTCACATAAACGCCAAGAAAGGGCGCTGCAGCAGCGATATGAGTATCCCTCAGTCCACTCAATTGACACCTGAAACTACCAATCATAATAATCCATCAATGCGTGTTGGATCCCTGCTAAACGAATAAACAAATAAACGAACCTTTCAAAACAAGAAGTGTGGGCCGGTCCCGTGCTTACATACTTCTGCTTTGCATTTTATGTAAAGTGTGTCACCAGATCTCAGGTGAGCGCAGTCACTAAGAGAATGCAGCATATTTTTACAGAATCAAATTACTAAGATACACCTCATCAGGGGTTCTTTTTTCTCACAGTTTCCAGATGGAAGTGAATATTGAACAGCAGTATAAATTACACTTGTGTGATATCATAAAATGTCTTGGAAACTTTGCAAGCTGTTCATGTCACAATACCCAGATCTTTGCTAGATATTTTTCTTTTATTTCACTAATACATGTCTGTAGAATTTAATGTTTGCACTCCTTTGTAGAGTTGGTAAGTGTACCTAACATATCTTAAATCCTTTTCTCATTTCCTTGCCCAGCTGCCTCTATCTCTTGATCTCCTTCCCATAGATAGAAAGATAGAAAGATAGAAAAATCTATCTTCCTACTACTTATTGTCTTTTTATTTTGCTGTTTATTTTCTCATATAAGAGAATCCATGCAGTTTTTAAAGTTTGTTTGCCTGATTTGTTTTACTTAACATTGTGGTCTCAAAATGCCTCAATTTCTCTACAGGAGACTCAAGTTTATCCTTCTTTATGGAGTAATAATATTCTGCGTGTAAATATATTTTCTCATTCACTCATTTGTTGATGAATATATAAGCTTTTTCCAAAATTTAGCTGTTACGAATTGCATGGCTATAAATACGGTTATGCACATATCAGTACACAGGTATACATATACAGGTATACAAACATACAGGTATACAAAATTGGTATACACATCAATGTAATTCCAATCCCCCACCCCTCTCCTCACCCAGTACCAGATCCACTGCATTCATTTTATGTTTGGTAGTTTTTAACACCAAAGAAGATCTTAAATGACAAATAGGTTAATTTTTTTGTCAATTTGTTTTGCATTTTCAGTGCTAGGGTAATGCGTTTTGTTAGCATCATCAATAATTATGCTGATATCCACAGTAGGTATAATTCAACTAATGCTGAAGAGACTTGCAGAATTGAAGTGGGAAGTATTGTACTTAATGATATGAGCAAAAACTCAAGAATAATGGGTTTTATAAATTTAAATTACTTTTACCAACTTCCTACAATTGAATTTTTTATTGGCTTTGTGCTTTTTCACAGTACAGTTGATTCCAGTTATTTGAGGAACAGGACATATTTTCTTGATTATATTTTAGTGAGAAACCTTTATTCCAGAAATTGACTAGAAGAAAATGAAAATATATCTTTCTGTATCTTAATTAGCACCCATCCCATTAGGTAGCGATTACATGAATTCAATCAAACTGGGGAAGTTTTCGTGTTGATCTTCCTTTAAGAATTTTAAATAATTTGTAAATTAAATTTTGTTTTGGCTTTTAAAATGTCATGGGGGAAAATAATCTTGAACTGGGTTCTAACAGTATCGTTTTTGTTTTGATGAATATTTTATTTTGTTCCGTAAAAACAGAGCATTTTAAGGTTAGTTTTTAGAAGAGATTTGTTGCTTAGACTACTGCTTATAGCTTTCTTGCAGCCAATAACCCCATTTAAAACAATACCTAAAAAAATAAATCCACAAATCATCAGCAACTTGGACTTTACCAAACATCACTGTCAATAAATCTTGCTTCTCTAGGGAAATTTTGAAGTTCAATGTCTGTCAGACTATCTGCTAGAAAAAAAATGCTGTAGCTTCTAATGAAATATAATATGTTCCTTCACAAGGAAGTTTGTAATATGGTCCAAAAATGAAAGCTATATCAGCACTACACAAAGAGTTAATTATGAAGATTTTAAACAATAAATTTGCTTGCTTCTAAGTATGAATATAGAATCCATGAAATACATATGAAAGCTTTCCTTATAGGATTGAAAATGTAAGTCTCAAGACAGACTTGGTTGGGAAATGTGAGATGATATTTGAATCCAGAATCTCACAGTCTTTGCATAGATTTTATTTTTCTGCTGATATGAATCTGTATATAAACTTACTATTTACTTTAAATTGTGCCTACAGTTGATGTGTCAAATGTTTTCTTAGATCCAAGATTTTTTTTCTAAGTGCACTGAAGTACTTTTGTAGTGATGTTCATCTTTTTTGTTGCGAGGACATTAACGATGCATGAAGGACTTAATAGCCACATAGTATACAACCCTTTGAGGATACCATGATGAAGGAAAAGCTGTTTTATTTTGAAAATCTGTTACACTATGTGAAACGACTGTGCCTAGGGTGTTTTTTCCAGTCATTTTAATCTATCACATAAATTAGTTTTCAGACACTTTTAGTTAGCACAATAAGCAGAGCTATCTGATCATGAAGGAGAATTTATCTTTAGATGACCTGAGGTCTTGAGACAGAGTTTAAAAGGAACATTTATCGAGTCTGTGGATGGAAGTAGTGGCTAGAAACAACTGTCTTGGTATTTAAGCAATGAGTGAAAAGGACACAAGAAGGCACATGGTAGAAAAAAAATGGTGAGATATTGACCACATGTGAGATAATGTAACAGATCATCACAAAAGAGAAATATGTTTTTAGTTGGCTAATAAATCTGTCTTCTCCCTTCCTTCTGCTTTAAAACAGATCTGCTAAAGTCACCTGCTCAGGTCTTAATAGCTGGCAGCTCCTGCGATAAACAAGACTGGCAGTGTTAACCCCAGGATTTATGCTGAAAGTTGCCCCTCCTGCACGCAGGCTAGATTTGGAGGAGAAATCCACTGCAGTGCCCACCATATTTGGGAGTGGTAATGTCAAGAGCCATGTTAAAAAGACATAATGTTTGGGACTGAGCTACTTGGGGAATTAGAGCTCATAGAAAAACCATATTTCAGGGATTTTTGGAGTCATCATTCAACAGTGAGAGCTTGAAAGATGGTCAGAAGCACTCTTGTGAAGATGGAAAGGGCTGGTCTCAGGCCCTCTGAGAATTTTAAATAGTGAGGCGCTTAAGCTGTAGAGGACACTGCTGAGAATCCATGTGTGATTTCAGAGGAGGCTGGATCCAGAAGCTTGGGTCCTTCGCTGCCTGCAAAGATAAACATTAGTAAAGACACACACAGACTAAAAGTGGCAAATAATATTCCATGTTAATCAATCTCAAAAGCATGCAAAAATTAGCTATGTTTGTTTCTGACAAAACAGACCGCAAGATAGAATTAGTCAGATGAGATGAAGACTGCTACAGATTGATATATGGAGCAGTTTATCAAGGAGATATAAAAATTTATGTAAAAATATATATGCCCCAAATATCATTGTGACCAATTTCATAGACCAAACACTAATCAATACAATAGGCTCCAAAAATAATAGTGGGTGAATTCAACTCCCCACTCTCATAAATACATACCTTGTGTAAACCAACAAATAAAAAACAAAAATCATCATAGTTAAACTATACCATAGATCCAAAGGACTGATGTCTGCAAAACATTCCATCTGAGAATGACAAAATATAATATTTTCTTCAGCAGCTCATATCATTTCTCCAAAACAGATCATCTTTTAGGCCATAAAGCAATACTGAACCAATGAAATAATTGAAATAAATTTCTATGCTGTGTTTCACACTTGTTTTCGTCGAACTCTTTCGTATCCTTCTATTTCTCCCTTTTGGAATGGGAATGCTCACCCTGTGCCACTGCAGATTTGAAATTTAACAGTTTGACTTGAGTCTCAGAAGAGACTTGGACTTGGGCTCCTCAGCAATGGTTGAAGTTTTAAGACAGTGATGATACTTAGAGGTGGGCTAAATGCATGCTGCATAACGAAATGGTCATGGTGGAATATTATACTTTGGATCTGCTATACCCCCCTGTTCATTCTTCTGTGAATAGATCTGGGGAGCACTATAGCTGACTTGCTGTTAGCGAGTATGGCCTGGTTAGTGACAGTTCACCACCCTACTCCCCCCCCCACCATGCCACTGTGTCATTTTTTCTTCCATACATCCAGTTTCATGGACTGAAACTTTGAGCTAAAATAAACCTCTCCTCCTTTAAGTTTTAGATGGCAGGCATTGTGTACCAAAGATGAAAAAGTGGCTATGATATCTCCCATGTTCATGGATCAAGAGAGTTAATATTGTTAAAATGCCCATATTACTCAATCATTCTACAGACTTAATGCAATTCCCTTTAAAGTGCCAAGGCCATTTTCTTCAAAACTAGAATAAAAAAATCCTAAAATACACACACCATCCCCAAAGATTCTAAATAGCAAAGGAAATCCTGAGCAATAAATAAATAAATAAATAAATAAATAAATAAATAAATAAAGCAGTGCTGAAAATATCAAAATATAAGATTTCACAATATACTAGAGTTGAAGTACCAAAAATGTATTGTACTGGCATGAGAGCAGAAACATATACCCATGGAACAGAGCAGAGGACATTTCTATAGCCATCTAATTCAGGACAAAGGTGCCAACACATATACTGGAGAAAAGATAGCCTTTTTAACAAATGGTGTTGGGGAAACTGGAGAGTCACACGTAGAAAATGGAAACTATAACTATGTCTTTCTCTGCAAAAATTACCTCAAAATGGATCAGTTATCTAATGGTGCTAGATCCAGTTAGTAAGCTGAATGTGCATGCTCTGTAATGTTTTTATGAGGCTGAATTTCCAATGGGTGTCACTGGGCGGCAGCATTCACTACATTTTTTGATCATGCCACCTAAAGACAATCACAATACAGGACTTCATGAAATGATTCAGTAAGTGACAAAAGTAATGGGAATGTGTTTTTGAAATGAGGGGAAGTATTCTGAGGAAGACTGATGGCAAAATACCTTTCATTCTGATAAATTTCAAAAATTAAAACATTCACCATATATTCTGATCACATCTTGCGCATCAAAATTCAGAAACAGGAGATGAGTTCCTAAATAGAACTCATTGGCTCAGGATGAAGTAATAAGTATGAGCAAATGGCATCACACCAAATTTATAAGTTTCTACAAAGAAAAGAAAACACTATAAGTGAAGAAACAACCTACAGGAGAAAAATTTTGCTGGCTAATCTTCTGAAAAAAAGGATTAATAATCATAATACAGAAAGAGCTAAAAAATTTAATTCCAAAATACAAGTAATTCAATAAATAAATGGGAAAATGAACTGAATAGACACTTCTTCAAAAAAAAGTTACAAGCCAGACATGGTGCCACACACCTGTAATCCCAGCACTCAGGAGGCTGAGACAGGAGGATCATTGTAAGTTTCAGGCAAGCCTGGGCTACATAATGATTTAAAGCACAGCCTCAGCTACATAGTAAGACCCTATCTCAAAAACACAAATATAAATAAAATAAAAAGAATTGCAAATAGTGTTTATATGAAAAAATATTCAATATCTTTAGCTATCAAGAAATGTAAGTTATAAACAGGGAGGGGAGTGGGGGTGAAGGGAGGGTGGGGGAATGGGTAAAAATAAGAACCAAGATATGTCATGTAAAGGTACAAGACCCTAACGATGTATGTAACTGTATTACATACCTAAAACATAGCAATAAAGAAAAAAAAAGAAATGCAAGTCAAAACTATATTGAGATTCTATCTCACCGTAGTCTGAATGGTTTTGTAAATATGTCAAGAATACATAAAACAGTAAATTCTGATGAAGATATGAGGGAGAAGGAATTCATATTACTGTAGGGAGGAAGGTAAATAGTATAGTACTATGAAAACAGTATAGAGGGTCCTCAAATATTTAACTTAGAAGTAGAATGCCATGTGATATCCCATGCCACCCTTTGCATATACCTGAAGCAATTAAATCTAGCACATGGCAGAAACACATGCATTCCCATGACTATTCCTATAAAGTTAACAGAAACCAAATTATGAAATAAGTCTGTATACTGGTGAATGGATGCGTGGATAAAGAAAAACTGGTGCCCACACACAATAAATACTTTCCAATTATGATGAAGATTGAAGTAACACTATTTTAAGGAAAGTGGACAGAACTGGAGAGCATAATGTCCAGAAAAAAAGCTGGACTCAGAAAGGCAATTATCACGCTTTCCCCAATTGTGTGGAACACACACAACACACACACACACACACACACACACGCACAAATGACATGAAAACAGAATAAGGCTATTAAACTAGGGAAGTGGGAATGAATTTTGAAGAAAGTTTGATGGATATGCTCAAAGTATGGTGTATGCATACATGAAAATGTTACAATGGAATCCAATATCCTGTATGACTAGTATGCACACACATAAGAAAAGAATGAATAAAGACAGGAATCATATGTTCTGCCTACATATCTAGACTTTCAGCTTTGGAGGGTATGCTCTGTGAGAAACATGGCACTGGTCTCAGTTTTGCTTCCTAACCATCAGCACTTGAGAGGTTTTTACGGATGACTTGCTACTCCCTTTTAAATACTTTTCTTCCGCTGACTCATAATTCTATTCCACATATTTTCTTCTACTTTCAACCCATCCTATCTCTTCCCCTCTTCATTCTTGGATGACAATCCTTCTTATTTACTGAGAAAATTTTAAGAGAGTCAGAAGAAAACCACCGTGTACTCCCAGCACAAAACTGACCAGTGTACTCACAGATGCACGCAGTTTATCTTCCTTCTCTTCTGTTGTATGGGTAAACTGCTCATCTCTGTATGCTGGGTCTGAGACACTCAAGAATCTGCTTTTGCAATTGGTCCTTTTTCCTCCACTGTCAAATTTCTCTCTCTACTGCAACAGCTCGCCTGTCTACAGAACACGCTATGGGTCTTTCCTCTCTCAACACACCAACTAAGGCACGTGCATACATATCTCAGAAAACTCTTTTGATTCACTTGAAACTTCTTTTCAAGCTATCATATTTCAGTGTCCCTATTTGGAAAATAAATCTTGAATATAGTTATCTGTTTCTAACTTCTGTCTACATGTGCCTACTTTCATTCTGTCTTGATTGCACTCCAATTAGCTTTTAGTGCTTATTACCACAATAAAACTAATTTTGTTAAGGTCATCAGCAGTTTGTTATTGCTAAAGCCAGTGATTAATTTTTCACTACTTGTGTTACTTAAGTCTTAATTATTATGTACACAATGAAAATCCTCAAATATGTTACAACTTACCAATATGGAAATACTCAAAACTTAACAGAACTGAAAGGAGAAATAGATGATTTTATAGTTACCCAAGGAGTATTTTTTTGTTTTTGTTTTTTGTTTTGTTTTGTTTTTTTCTTTTTGGTACCAGGGATCAAACTCAGGACCTTGCACTTTCTAGGCAGGTGGTGGCCTGGGAGATTTTAATCATAACATTCTTAATAATCAAGAGTTAAGTAAAAATGGAAAATAAAAAAATCATTTAAAATTTGGGATGGCAATTTTTTTTTTTTTATTGAGTTTATTGGTACATTTAGGGATACAGTACAGTTACATTCATTGTTGGGATCATGTACCTTTACATGGCAAGTCTTGATTCTCATTTTTTCCCCTTACCTCTGCCCTCCCTTCACCCCCTCCTCCCCTCTCCATCTACAAACACTTTATTTTCATCTTTTCATTCTCTCACATTTTTTTCTTTTCCCTTTTTGTTCTTCCCCTACGTATCACACCTTCCCTACACCTTTAGCTCCTTTCCTCCCATTTCTAAATGTCAGTAATCTTATTAGAATCTTATGCATTGTTGCAGAATATTCACACCAGGGAAACTATTTGGTATTTACACATGTGGGACTTATTTATTTCACTTAGGAGTATATCTTCAATATGTATCCATTTTCCTATGAATGAATCTATTCTCTCGCTCTTTATGGCTGAGTAATATTCCATTTTATAGAAAAACCACAACTTCTTTATCCAGTTTCCAACGGATGGGCAAATAGGTTGTTTCCAAGATTTAGCTATTACAAACTGTGCCGCTATAAACATGGGTGCACATACTTCTCTGTGATATGATTCTTTTAGTTCTCTTGGAAAGATACCCAACAGAGGGATGGCTGGGTCAAATGGAACCTCCAGTCCAAGCTCTTTGAGGTATCTCCATATTGATTTCCATAGTGGTTGCACTAGTCTGCACTCCCACCAACAATGGAGGAGGGTTCCTTTCTCCCCACAACCCCGCCAACATTTGTTATTGTGTGATTTCTTGATAGCAGCCATTCTTTGTGGGGTGAGGTGGAATCTCAGTGTTGTTTTCATCTGCATCTCTCGAATGACCAGTGATGTGGAACATTTTTTCATATATTTTCTTGCTGCTTTCACTTCTTTGTATGAGAAATGTCTGTTCATTTCGGATGCCCATTTTTGGATCGGGTCTTTATATTTGGGGGGACTGATTGTTTTGAGTTCTTTATATATCCTTGATAATAGTCCTTTGTCTGAGGTACAGCTGGTAAAAATTTTTTCCCACATTGTAGATTGTCTCTTAGTTCTGCTAATGGTTTCTTTTGAAGTACAGAAGCTTTTTAGTAAGATGAGATCCCAGTTGTTGATTCTTTCTGCTAGTTCCCGTGCTACTGAGGATTTGTTCATAAAGTCTTTTCCTATACCAATGTCTTCCAGAGTTCTGCCTAACTTACTTTCCAGCAAGTTTAATGTTTCTGTTTTAATATTTAGATCTTTAATCCATTTGGATTTTAATTTAGTGCATGGCGAAAGATAAGGGTCTAATTTTAATCTGTGACAGGTTGATATCCAGTTTTTCCAACACCATTTATTAAAGAGGCTATCTTTCCTCCACTGAGGATGGTGAGCTCCTTTGTCGAAGATGAGGTAGCTGAGTACATCTGCATTTGTTTTTGTGTCTTCCAGTCTGTTCCATTGATCCTCAGGCCTATTTCTTTGCCAGTACCATGCTGATTTTATCACAGTGGCTTTGTAGTATAGTTTCAAATTGGGAATTGTTACACCTGGTGCCATGTGACTGTTGCCTATAATGGCTTTTGCTATTCTAGGTCTCTTGTGGTTCCAAATGAATTTTTGGATTCTTTTTTCTAGTTCTGTGAAATATAGTGTTGGAATTTCAATTGGCATTGCATTGAATGTATATAGCAGTTTCGGTAGTATGGCCATTTTCACTATGTTGATTCTTCCTACCCAGGAGCAGGGGATATCTTTCCATTTTTTTATATCCTCTTCGATTTCTTTTTTCAGAGTGCTGTAGTTTTCAGTGTAGAGATCTTTTGTTTCTTTTGTTAGATTGATTCCTAGATACTTCATTTTTTTGGATGCTATTGTAAAAGGAATTTTTTCCCTTATTTCTCTTTCTGTCTGTCTGTTATTTGTGTATAGAAAGGCTATTGATTTTTGGGTATTCACCTTGTATCCAGATACTCTACTGAATCTGTCAATTAAGTCTAGAAGTTTTTTGGTGGAGTTTTTTGGATCTTCAATGTAGAGTATCATATCATCAGCAAATAATGATAGTTTAACTTCTTCCTTTCCTATCTTTATTGCTTTAATTTCTTTCTCTTGTCTAATTGCTGTGGCTAATGTTTCCAGAACTATATTGAAGAGAAGTGGCGATAGTGGGCATCCTTGTCTTGTTCCTGATTTTAACATGAAGGTTTTTAGTTTTTGGCCATTCAATATGATGTTGGCTGATGGTTTTTCATAAATAGCCTTTATTAAATTGAGGTATAGACCATCTATTCCAATATTTTTGTTTTTTGTATTTTGTTTTTTGTACCAGGGATTGAACTCAGGACCTTGCCCTTGTGAGGCAGGCAGCAGCACCACTGAGCTACATCCCTAGCTGGGATGGTGATTTGTAAACTTGTCAGGTGAATTGTCTGCTGTGGAATATACCTTATTTCAGATTGCACAGGAAACTTTACCTATGGTACATTCGATGCCCAAAAATCAGAACAATTCATAATATGACTCATACTGCAGAAAAAATATGAAATCAATAACAAAAAGATACTTTGAACAAATAAATGAAAAGCTATGTGCATCTAAAAACTCTGGCTTGCAAGAAGCAATCAAATAGAAATTAGAAAATTTTAAACAGAAATAACTATGAAGAAATACCTATCAAATGTGTAGATACAACTAAATATTTTTTAAAGGAAAAAGTGTAATGTTAGCTGGATAATTAGAATACAATGAAGTCTGGAAAATTAATGACCTCATTGTTCATCACAAGAATTCATGCAATAATGACAAAGTTAACCCAAAGGATATATACAAAAAAGTAGAAAAGATAAATGTAAACGCCAATTAAATAGAAAGCAAATATGTCAGTACAATAGAGAAAAGCAGCAACAGCAAAAACCCTTTAAAAAGACTAATATATTTCATAAATCTCTAGCACCACGAATCTATAAAGGGAAGACATGAGGCAGAAGAGAACGGGAGAGGGAGCTCAAGTTGGCAAAGTTGCAAATGAAAAATAATATACTAACGCTTCGTGAATCTTAAAAACTTGACTATAGTACGACCGTGCCTCAATAAAACTTCATAATTTGATAAAATGCTTAAATTCTCAAAAAACTAAATAGTAATAAATTGAACTATATGAAAAAACATATATATAATATATATACTTATACATACATATGTAATAGAAATGGATTCTGCAGTTCAAAATCATCCCATAAAATTGAGTATACTGACTTCAGAAATGTTTACAAAGAATAACGTGATAAAGTAGAGTTTTGTACAATATGCAGAGCTGTCTTAGCATTTTAAAATCTAATGTTATTCTCCACATTAACCTAACAAAATAAAAGCATTTTGGTGATCAAAGTAAGGTAGAGGAAAACATATGTACATTCATAAAAATATTTTAACACAATGGTACTAAATATTAATTCTCCAGTTTCATGAAGAATCCTGCAAAATTCCAACAGCTAACAGCACACATACTGGTTAAATATTTAAAATGTCTCATGAAATTAAAATGGTGCATTATCACCACTTCTATCTGACACCTACTAAAGGTCTTTACAATGTTATAGGACGAGAAAAAGAAATATAATTTATGATATTTGTAAAGGAAAATAATTTCCAGAGTAGTAAATTAGTACTTAGAAAATCCCCATAATAATCTATAAGAATTCATATGTGGATTTAAAGCGGTAACTGAATTTAACATCGATGTATTAAAAAAAAGTAATAGTGGGCCGGGGATTTGGCTCAGTGGTTCCGCCGCCTGCCTCGCAAGCACAAGGACCCGAGTCCCCGGTACCAAAAAAAAAAAGTAATAGTATTTCTATATACCAGTAAGAAGTAACCAATATTTGTATTCAAAACATTGCCTATCAAGTAGCATCAAAAGTACCATCCAATATCTAGAAATACATCTAGTGAAAGGCAGGAGTTCTGGTTTTGTGTAACATAGAAAGCTGAAAAGACTGCCTGCTCTAACCTAATAAATAAGAAAAAGCCAAAGGAACTACTAAGTCATAACGTTTCTTAAAGCCATCAGAGCACTGTGAAAACAAAGACATAAACCAGCATGAAATCTAGGAAGGCTAAGGCTTCATAATAAACAAAGGGGGAGGGGACTGGCTCACCTATTGAGGCTTTGGGAGGAAGTGGTGGCGGCCATTGCATAAATAAGTAAGAAGAAATCATCTAACATAGGAGAGTTAAAGGGAGAAAATCATATACATCTGGATGAGTACAGGAAGGGCCCTGGGCCCAGGATTCTATCCCATATCGTAGTGAACTCCTGCTGCTAAGGAGGAGACAAGAAAAACTCTCTTGCCTAAGAAATTTAAAATTCAAATCAGAATGAGACTGACAAGAGAACGCATGTACAAATAATTAAGATCTCCTCGCATGCAAATCCCAAGCACACAGGAAGTTTAGGATGACCAGGACAATATAGCACGGTTCTGCCAATCTCTGACTGTGCGGCTGGGAAGGGCCAGGACCATGGACAGTGATTCTCTTAGGCGTGGCCACGAGAAGAGCTCCTGCGCCTCAGGCCCCAGCCTCAGTTCAAGGAAACCCTTGGGAATCTGTGACAACAGCAAAGCACAAAGGAGAACGACTCTTGGCTGAACACCCCACATAAACAGCCTGGCAGAAAAATAGAAAGTCCCATTATGGGTGTAAATGTGCTTTACCTCGGCCCTTACCATTCATCACATTATATCTGGAGTTCAATAAAAATGATCAAGTGTACAAAAATGTAAGGGGGAAAAACCACTTTCAAGATAAATGCTCAACAAAATCAGACTCGGAGATCATCCAGGTGTTTTTACTGTCAGAAAAGGAATGTAAAATAACTATGGAGAATATGGAGGATCAAAGCTAGAGAAGGAGCAGAGACATCTAGGGTTTCTCCCCTTCATTTCTTCTGCTCTTGTAGCCTGCAGTCTCTGCTCTGCTCAGACAGAGATGCCACTTTCTGCTCAGTCCCTTTGGTTTTAGTACTGTGAACTGGGGCTGCCCACAGGGGAGATGGCCATTTATTTGTGGATCTCTCCTGGGGCTTTTCTTTTCTTTATCCTGCAACCTCTCTGGTTTTTACCTTCCTTTGGCTGCTGTCCCTGCAATACATTCCAAAAGTTGATTTATAAATTTGATCTGAAGTGTATACCTTTTGTCAGCAGGAGGGTGTGACAGAGGCTGTTTGGCCACCATAGAACCTCAGCCCCTCTGCCATAAATACTCAGATCACCAATGGGGGTGCTGTTACTATTAGACTGGCATTGGCAAGTTAATTACTATGAAGTGACTTAATCAAGTTGGCACCCACTGACATGTTCTTTTTGTCTTCTGTCTGTTTTCAAGAAGCTTTAAATAAGCAGGGAGGAGGGATAACTCAAGGGCTGTCTAATTTAAAAGCTGTTAGCCAATACCAGAGACATTTTGAAGGATCCTTGAGTTTTCCAATTGTGTAAATACTGAAATAAAAATTTTATTGCATTTGTTGTTGCTCAGAAATGAAGATTTTTGTATCCTTGAAGAAACTTCCAAGAGAATTTCCTAAGTCAATACTTTTGACAAGACTGCCTCATGCACTCTGGAACTTTGAGTTATACACTTATCTAAAATGTTCAGCTTCCATGATGCACATTTACCTCAGCAACAACAATGAGAAATAACAAGGACATAGAATCTACTGAACACTGTATTCTGGTGTGAAGGCAGATGATCAAAAAATGAAATACAGGCGATGTCCTCAGAGTATTACGCTTGGCCCTGAGGCCCACCAAGAAGGCATTTAATCCACATCACAATTCTCAAGCTGTGTATTTATAAGACGGACAGTCTGTTCTAAATGGAGCTTCAATTGCATAAAAAGATAATTAAGATAATCTAGGGATCTGAACCCAAAGAAATAAAAGACATGCAAGCTAGTAATAAGAATTTAAAATTAAAAAAACACCATGGAAAGTCACTAAGTTACTTAGTGTTTCATGTTTCCACATTAGTATTACTGACATTTTTACTTGTATCAAAAGAGTAAACAATAACTCATTAGACCTGGATATAAGTATTTGGTGTATTTTATTATGTTTTAGTATGTATCCTCTCAATCTAAAATAGACAAAACAAACACTATGTTGTATTTTTCAAACTCCTGTTAGAGAATGTTTTATTGAATGTTGTGGATACACTTGTAAAATGAGTACTAGTCTACTTAAAATTCTGCCAGACCAAACAACCAAACAGTTATACAACACACCTCACTAAGTCCAGGGCTCTACCAGGAGAATCTTCACTGTCTGGCATCTGTTTCTGAGGTGATTGGCATTGACAGCAGCATGGGATATTAATCAATTAATGGCCAATCATTAAAAGTGCAAATATATGAAAGTATTTTCATGGCAGAGCACACAGAATGTATTGCAAACATCTTTACTCTGAACTTTAAAATATAGTTAAGACTTCATTACAGAGTAGCTCACAAATGCAAAAAGTAAAAAACCCGCAGTATATTCCATCATAAAGTAACCTATCCAAAAGAACTGTATTTATTCATTCCTGTAACATAACGCTACTCTAGAACTCTAGTGTGCCAGGCATTGTGCTGTGTCTTTGAAATAACTTTGTGAGTCAAACAAAAATCCATGTCCTCAGAGTTCAATTCTAAAACTCCAACTCAGAGAATATCCACTAGTTTAAACACAATGTTCTAAAGCTAATAGGCATGTATAATTGGGAATGCTAGCATTTGGGAAGTGTGTGAAGGTAAAATAGTGGGAAGCCAGATAATGAGTGCACAAATACAGATGAAAATAGTAAATCCTAGTGCTCTACAGAAAAGTGGGGCATGATAGTTCATAGTAATCTCTTCTGTATCTTTTCAGTACCCAGAAGTGAGGAGCTCAAGGCTCCAAGCACAAATGATAAGGAGAAAGAAATACTGACTCCCTTGAATCAATCATTGCATATTATAAAAATACATTGAAATATCATGTAAATTATATAATTATTACATGTTAAATCAAAAATTTTAAAATAAGGAGATGTAAGGAGGTAGAAATGTTAACTTCTATAATTTGAAAATTACATACTGTACTCACGTGTTGAATTTCCATATGGTATCCCACAAATTTGTACAATTGAATAATTTTTAATTAAAACTATAATGTAAATATTTAAAAGTGATCCATGGATAAGAACTGAAAAATTAGAGATTGATAGTATTATTAAAGTTTTTGACATTTTTGAGTAGTTTTTACGTGAATTTCTAACTTACTCTTCGAATAATGAAACCAAGATTTGCTTAGCACATGAAAAATGTCAAATATACATGTAAGTAGATCATAAATTCTCCTCCCCAAAATTTCACAGCCTAGAAGAGAAAGCTGATGGATTAGAAAAAAATCACAAGCAATTTGACAAAAGTTACCTGTGGAATGAGAGCAGGGAGAAGAGGAGTTGGCAGAAGAGATAAAAAAAGTTCTCTCAGAAGTTATAAAAAAGTAACTGAAACATAATAGTAGGTAGAACATGAGGCTCATGGGAAATAAGAAAGTAGGAAATAATT
The DNA here is from genome assembly GCF_012274545.1 of Fukomys damarensis. Classification (NCBI taxonomy): domain Eukaryota; kingdom Metazoa; phylum Chordata; class Mammalia; order Rodentia; family Bathyergidae; genus Fukomys; species Fukomys damarensis. Next base: position 127,056,232 of record NW_022900928.1, on the reverse strand, counting down.
GCTTTATTGGTATTGCTGGCTGACAAGTTGTTAACTACAAAACCAAGAAATCACATCCAGAGCCACCAACACTAGATAGTATATAAGCAAAAAATCTACATTAATAGAAAAAATGCACACTACCGGAGGTCTAGGACTTGTGGCCTTTTGTCAGCTGGCAGAGTGAATAAATCAGCAAACATACAGGTGAATAGCAATACGCGACACATTCTGTTGTAGGCTGAGTAGATATCCACATCAAAATTCCTGAAACCTACAAACACATTATCTTACCTGGAAAAAAGCTTTTTTTCCAATATGATTAAGAATCTTGAGATGGGAAGATTAGTCAATTATACAAGTGGGTCTAATATAATCACACAGATCCTTAAAGATGAAAATTGAATGCAAAAATACACAGAGCCAGAGTGAAGCAGAGGGAGAAAGACTCATTCAGCCCTTGCTGCCTTTGGAGATGGAGGAAGGAGCCAGGATCCAAGGAAGTCAAGAAGCTTTTAGGGGCTGAAAGCCAAAGGAGCAGATTCTCCCCAGGGATGTCAGAAGGAAAATAGCTCTGCTGACCTCCAATTTTAGCCAGCAGGACCTATTTCAGATTTCTCAAAACTGCAAGAAAATATACCTGCACTGTTTTATGACATTAAATGTGTGATCATTTGTTATAGCAGCAATGGAAAACAAGTACAGCCTACTACAGAACAAGGTGCAGAGGAAAAAAGAAACAGTTTAGAAAAAGACAGTCATAATTATTAGACAGTTTGTTGGAACTCTAATTTTTAGAAGCTACTTCAGTTTATAGGAGGCTCAGTTTAGAGCTTCTCACCTTTCATAATAATGGGAACCAATTCTCCTAATAAATCTCCTAATACATTGTAGTGATTCCAGCTCCTTGGAGAATTCTGAATAATATATTAATGCTATAATTCAGATCTCAAATGTGTCCCGGAAAGCTTCGTGTGCTCAGAAGTGGATCTGTTGGGAGGGGATCGTATCCTGAGGACGCGATACATTTGAGTGGATTCATCCAATCCCAAATTCAGCCGTTGAGTGGGCTGTTGGAAGATGATGCCGGAGAGAAGCGATGAATCACTGGCTCTCATTTTCTCTCTCTGCTTTCTGGATACCATGATGTGAGCAGCTTTTCTTCCGCTATATGCCTGTCCCATCCTTTCTGCCTTGGCATCAGCTGACCCATGGATAGAATGTAAATGTAAGCCAAAATAAACCTCTCCTTCTGAGTTATGACAGTTGGGTATTTTGTCCCAGAATTGAAGAAAGTGACTGACACAGATTTTGGTCCCAAGGGTGGAGTCGTTTTCATGACTTTACCTGACTGTGTGACTTAGAAACCTTTTCAATTGATTAATGGGAGGACTTGAAAAAGATCTGCAGATGCCATCTAGAGAGACCCTAGGATGGTGTAAGATAACCTTGATAGGAGAGTCTGATTAGAGTTCAGAAGGCTGGAATGCTGATAAAAATGCCGACAGACCAGGCTCAGGGGGTTTCACTGGGAACAAGGACTTCATTAGCAGCAGTTTGACTAGACACAGTGTGTGTGTTATGCTGTAGCAGAAAATGCATCTTCATTTTGCTCATATTTTAAGACACTGCAGGAGACTGGGATTAAGAGCAGTGAAATAATTTTCTTGTGGAGAAAATTTCAAGGTAGCCCAGTGTTGAATCAATGACATGAGTATTCCAGGCAACTTTTATCCATACTTACCATGAGTAGCAGGACCAAAAAGCCAGAGTTAAATACTTTGAAAAATTCTGCTGGCAGCCTGAGAGGAAGAACCTATAAAGTTGAAACATATACATTTGGGGCTGTAAAGATTTAGTTCCAAACAGTTTTGTTTCCAAAATAATTAACTTTAATAAGAGGCCAAGACTTGGCATTAGGACAATAGGAAAAATCCTTGATGCCATTTTAGAAATCCCTAAGACCCTACCCATCTCAGCCTCAAGGGGTGTAAGCTTTTCTATGAGAATAGAGGAATTGGTTCTTAGGATTGCTCCCCAGGACCATCTTATCAGACACACACCTCGAAGTACTCAGGTCTTTTTCTTTGGATTGAGAGCTCCACCATTAGCTATCTGCTTTTAAAGCCCTGAGGGTTAGAATGAGCCGTGTTACCAGACTTGCTTGTTTTCCAGATTATAGGTGGCTCGTTGTAGGACTTCTGACCCTTCATCATCATGTAAGCCAATTCTCTAATAAATTCCCTCTCTCTCCCCGACTCTCCACATTTTATTGGCTCTAGCTTTCTGGAGAAACCTGAATAATATACTACTGAAGGCATATGTGGCCACAAGGGAAACACTTTGGAACAATGATATCTAAAATGCAGGCTCCTAGCAAAAGGGGGCACTTCTCTGTTACTCAGATTTGTGAAATTTCAGGAAACAGATCTCTCAGAGGGCACAACATTGGATTTGAGGTTCCCCTGATCCCTTGGAAGCAAATTAGTATAAATAATAGTCTCCTGGCATCCGTATTCCCAACAACCGAAACTCTGCCCACTCAAGATCTTTCAAACAACCAGCTTCAATTTCAGTTTCTCAACTGTGGTAGACAAAATAATAACCCTCCAAAGATACATGTATTATTCTCTAAAAACTGTGACTGTGCAAACTTGCTCATAACAAAGGTACTTTTCCATGTAACTAAGCTAAAGATCTTGACATGGGAAGACGATCCTTGGTTATCTGAATAAACTCAATGCAATCACAGGGGCCCTTCTAAGCGAAAGAAGGAGGCAGGAAAGTCAGAGAAAAAGAAGCAAGGATGGAAGATGAAATGTAGGCAACATAAGACTGGGCCAGGGCCAAGGGATACAGGTGGTCTCTGGAAGATGGGAAAGGCGAGATGGATTCTACTCTGAAGCCCCCACGAGGGCCACTCTCCTATTATCTTAATTTTAATCCAGAGAGACACATCTTAGACTTCCGAAGGCCAGTAATTGTGTGTTGTTTTAAGTCTCTGAGTTTGTGGTAATTAGGAAACTTACACATGCATCTACTCTAGGATGTTTCATTGCTACTTCGAGTCCACAGACTGCAGCTGTCTCTGGTTTCCTGTCCTGAGCTCGACTGCAGAGGAATCTTTATTCCTCGGTCCCACGCAGCCCTGCCTTGCATGTCTGTTCAGAGGAAGCATCAAGATTCTCTTCCATATAGTCAGTACGGGGTGCACCCTCTGGTGAATTTGCCGTTTGGAACCCTGAGTTCTCAAATGGGCAGCACAATGCAGAGCTTGTTAAGATTTGTTACACTGGAGAGTGTTCAAAGGTAGACTCCAATTTGCACCTCATACCGATTAAGTCTGCATGCCTGGGCACACCAGCATGACTTAATGCTTCAGGCTTCAGGATACAGCCCAGTTTGAGAACCACTGAGCAAAACAATGCTTCCTCACACACTGAGAAATGCTTTAAATCAAAATGGGAATCTAGCTGTATCCCACCCTGCTGCATAGTTGCAATATCTCAATAAGTTTTTGGTGCCTCTAGCAGAGTCCAAGTGGAACTACTCCAGCATTTGTAGGAAAAGTCTGGACCTTAAATTCTACGTGATATTCTAAATTTAAGTGCATTGTATCACACAAAAAGGACATCAGTAGGATCACTAGTGAAATCCAAGTAAAATCTGGAGTTTATTTAATACCAATGAATCAATAGTGGCTTTTTAAATCATTATGTAAGATTAGGAAAAATTGGATGAAAGATACACAGAACTCTTTTTGTTGTTGTTTGTTTTGTCTTTTTTAGACAGGGTCTCACTATGTAGTTGAGACTGACCTAGAACTCACTATGTAGCCCATGCTGGTCTCGAACTCACAGCAATCCTCCTGCCTCAGCCTCCCTAGTGCTGGGATTATAGGCATGCGCCACCACGCCCGGCCCTACACAAAACTCTTTATACTATTTTGGTGACCCTTTTTGTAAATCTAAATGTGTACCAAAATTAAAAATGTA